>NW_028280783.1:1735000-1822500 GCF_059751285.1 Brachycentrus maculatus
GAATAAATATAAAATATAAAAGAGTATTCCTTGATAATAAAAGATAAGCATTGTAAAGCATGCATTACAGGATAGTACATTTGTCCAGATAACTTTTCCTCTGTTGGCGGACATTTCAAAAGATTTTTCAATAATTATCTTCAAAGTTAAGAGTACTTTGCTAGGTTGAGGGCTTTCCAAGCGTAAATCTAACACTATATTCCTATGTACCATAAAGTGAAGATGAAAGTACAAAGAAGAATAAAAAACAGTGAATTGAGATAACTTGAATGTGATTACGCTAATGTTATATTTTCAATAATACATATTAAAATAATTAAAACAATCAGACATCTTTGCTCTTAAAAATCTTTTTTTAAATATTACATAGATTCTATTTTATTTTAATTTTAAATTTACTCGGTAAATACAGTACATTCCGGATTTTTTAAGTGACTGCTGAATCAATAAATGATATCTCTTTTATACATAAGGAGTTTGATCTAGCAATTTATTATCAAATATTGACCCATATTTTTTGCAAATTTTAAAATGGGGTAATGTTAAAATGGAGTAATGTTAAAATGGGGTAATGTCAAAATGGGTAAATGTTCTAAAAAATGTAATGTACATTATTAAGTACTTTTGTAAGTAAGAGACAGAACAGTTTTTTACTAACATGGAATTGACCTTAGTGTGTCTGCAAAATGAAACTGTCTATTTTCAGCATAATCATATTCAATTTATCTTATACAAAGCTTAACTGGTACATATTTTTATTTTATCTTTACACCATAAACATACATGCTTGGTACTAAAAGATTCTATTCCAAATCAACAGTACCTATTTATTTAATATAATTTTTTATGCATCAATATTCTTGAATTTTAAAAAATCTTTTCGTGAATGATTCAGATTTTCTTAAAGAAAGCTATATATAATTTTTTTCCAAAAAGGATATATAATAGTCTAATATGTCTGCATATGACAGAAAAATAACATTGTGCAAAACAGAATTTCAAAGTTAATTTGAAGGCAATTTTATTGTAACATGTTAAATATACTACCATAAAAGGAAAAAAATAGCTTAACAATTTCTACTATGACAAAATATATAATTCATATTTTATTCTTAACTTATTGTATGATCAGTCCACTAAATAATACATTTAGTAGACACTTAAAAGACAGTACATCAATGAGGAGATATTTAAACATTTATAATATTGACAGAAGAAATTGAAAAGATCAGATCAGATCAGTGCTATTTGTGAAACTTAAAAAATCCAAAAAAAAAATCTAAACATACAATTATGTTAACCCTTGGAATGTGTGCGTTGACTAGAATCCCTCCCATTCACAAATAAATTGCTATATTTTACTTAACACAAATTATTTGTTTACATATATTGAAAATTGAATTTACACACACATATTCAAAATTAAAAAAAGATCACCCAATTTTAAATAAAACTATTGTCCTCCAGCAATTTTGAGTGACAATTTTGCCTTTTTTTCAATATTTCTCTTTAAAAACAATCCCTTATAAACATAAAAAACATTATTTTAAGAGATGAATAGTGAAAAAAAAATTTAAATCGTTACTTCAAACTGCTAGAAGACATTAGATTTATTTGAAATTGGTGCGTTAACATTAAAAAAAATAATATAAAATGGTTTATTCCTGACCTCGCACTCTTTTCACTTTCCGACATCAATATGTCTTCAAATATCGAAATAAGAAATACACAATTGTGCAGTTTAAAATTTCCAGAGCGCATGACGAGATTGGGTACATCTTTTATCGTTGTGGCGCTGGAAGCATTCTGTCACAAGCGGTGACCAGGCAGTGATACCATTCGCTGCACCTTGCACTTACAGGTTCTGTTTTTGGCAAAACACTTATGGGAAATACACCATCCTGAAACCAAGAAAGAAACCCTCATAATATATTTGGATATCAAAAGGGCGCATATATATCGTGGAGAAAGTGACCAACTAACAAAATGCAAAATGTTCAGGAGGGCCATTTAAGTCACCTTTGCTTGGCAAGAAAATAAACATCAATGCAGTTAGTCATTTTTAACAAGTCAATATATTATACTTCCATGTTTAAAATCCTTTGGGATTATTTTCAGGGCAAAATTAAGCTAGTAGGATATCAAATAGTCAATGATCACGTTTTTGTAAAAAATACACTTGCTCACTTTCTCCTGTATGACAACGATATATCAGTGTCTCTACACGAGAAACAAAAAGAAATTTGAAAACTTTTAGTCATTAGATAAGTATGGTAAAAAACTATGAAATTATGCCACAACTCATGGGAATATTTGCAACTAATTAATGGTTTATCTCCTATCCAATCTGATCCATCAATTTCAACCACAGAAACACAAACTAAACCAAATAAAATTTACTACAAATTTCGCCAATAATATATGAACATTAACTCACAGTTAATTTTTTTATCTACTTTTTAATACAACATTACAAACTAATAAAAGTATTTTTCTTTCAACCCGCATCAAATGCAGTTGTGAATTTTTTTCAATCGCTCCTTTCTGACATGATTAGCAATAGCATCTGTCTTTCATACTGATTTATGGTCCACATTCTGTGTCCGTTTTATTTAGTCCAAATTTCTTCTTCAATAAGCATTCGATCTCTGCTGTGAATCCATATTTTAATGGCAGCATTTACTATTAAGAAAAGCTACTTTTTCGACGAAATGAAAACATTAATAAATCATCTTGAACAATCCCAACAGATTTTTTTCTGCATAAAAATGTGTTTTATGCAATTTTTACCACACTTATCAAATGAACCGCATAGTTGATGGCAGCTGAGTATGTTTTGCCAGGATTGTGACGCTGGTAGATATATTATACACAGGACAAAAGTCTAAAATGCATTTCACCTAGAGGTAATTTATCTATTTTTAATTAATGTTTTACTTAGTAAATACCACTATTTCTTAAAATCTACTGTGACACGTGTTTCGATGCATTCCGCAACATTTTTAAACACCGTATGCTGCGGAATGCATAGAAACACGTGTCACAGTAGATTTTAAGAAATAGTGGTGTTTACTAAGTAAAACATTAATTAAAAATGGATAGATTTTACCACAAAGTGACTGCCGAATCAATTAATGAAAAGTAATTTATCTAAACTAGGAATAAAATAAGTCACATTATAAAAATATCGCATAAAACTGATGTGCTAATTATTAATAATTTCAAATAAAATTGCATAACATAGGAATGATTACGCAATATTTTGCATACGCATTACAATAGCATTACAAAAAATAATCGCAGTATAAAATTGGTTTCATGAATCGCAATATATTAAATCAATACTTATAGTAAAGGCTCCTCAAATTGAAATAGAAGTAATCATATATCGAAAAGGATTTAAATTTCAAATTACCCAATTTAAAAAAAAATCATTCCAAATAACATATTCATGGCATTTTTAACCCTTAGCACCCGAGTACTGTATATTTATATGTATATTTGTCTGCCTCCGTAATGTAATGGTCAGCACGCTCGGCTACCGTTCTGGAGGTCCCGGGTTCGATTCCCAGGGGGGGTCAAATAAATACAAGTGATTTTTTCACTGTAATATTTATTCAATATTACCCTGGACTGGTACCTGAAGCGGAGGGCTGATCACCTTTCCTTCATGTATAAACAATCAAGATAACACTGCTTTTATATGAAGCAGTGCCCTATGCACCATTGGGGTGCGGATAAGGGTTTAAAAAAAAATATATATATTTATATATATAAATTTTCAATAAAAGTTAACCAGAATCATATTATAACAATTAAATAGTAATAAGTTATGGAATTTTATTGAGAAACAGGTGAAAAGTAATAATAAAATGTACGAGAACAAAGAGTTTTAACTATTTTATGCTCTTTTCTCATAGTTTTATTTTGGGTAAATAAATATTTTAATTTTGATTAATGAATCGAAATTAAATATATATTTTTTTCAATTATGGCTATAAGTTTCAATTATTTTGTTTGAATTCGCAAGGATTTGTACTGTGCTCATAATTTTCTTAATCATCCCCATATTTTATATAGAATTATCTAAAACAAAAGCACTATCCCCCATGTCATGATTCACCTTTAACCCGGATGATGTGGATACAGTACTTTTAATTATCCTCTGCTAATCAGGAGTTTACTGTATTTCGGTTATTCGGAAGATGTCCATCCGGTTACTAAATTATTATTATAATAAATAAAAATAATTAATGTTTACTATAAAAATTATAATATTATTATTTATTATATCAGACACTGGATTATTCATTATACAGATGAGATGTCAATATTATAGGTATATCAACTATTGAGCCAGCCAAATGGCAGGTCGTAAGCTCTGGAATGCTTAGATTTCCATCTTCTTTCATTTAAATACGAACGATAGATGTTTCATATCAAGTTGAGATACTTATAAAAATCACTTAGCTATGGAAACACAAATCTCGACAGTTTATTATGTAGCCATCATAAGAAGAGTAGTGAAAATGTTGTGAGGAATACTCACATTGGTTTTGTGCCACAGAGCCTCCACGGTTCCGATGAACCGCTCCAGTTCGGCACTGCTCCCAAACAGGAGTCCCATTTCGGTCCCCTCGCGAACTTCGCAGAAATTAAACTCCTAAAATGTTCGAAATTCAAATGAGACAATACAATACTGTAAGGGTGATTTCTCATTTTCCAAATCTAGAATTGGGCTTTTACCAGTATGCACCAGTTGTCGTCATTATCGGGTATCTTGAAAGCGGTCAGATCCTTTATTAAAGCGCATGAGAGTATTTCCACATAATTATTCGGCAGGTTCGGATGGTTCGGGACCACTAAAATGATAACAAGTATATACACATACTGAAAGTGAAATGACATTAAAAAAAGTACATTAGGTAAGTGCTGATGAATTCGAAGGTTAAATAATTACAGAACAACATATGGAATATAGTGGAACCTCTCATAACGAGTAATTCACATAGCAAGCAAAAACAAAGTGAAAAAGTTGCCCCCTTAACAAGCGACATTTCGCATAACAAGTTACAGAGATTAACTTGTGAGCCGCAACTTACGCTCCAGTCAAAACAAAAAATGTTTCGCATAACGAGTAAGATTCTTGACCGAATTATGCTCGTTATGGAGGTTCAACTGTAGATTCATATTTCATATGGATTCCCAAATTAAAATCGATTTAGTTTAATTTTTAAAATATGTGGGGAATGTTGCAAAAACCCATGTGTTGTGCAACAGCTCATGCCTAGATGCCCAACAACCCTTGATGTTGAGTAACCAGCGCATCGAAAGGGTCGAGAGTTTCAAGTACTTGGGAGTATACGCGACTGAAAATGGCAGCCTTCAAAAGGAACTGGGAGTGCGATAAGGACTCGCAGGGTCCGCATTTAACAGTATGAAGGCTGTCTGGAGATCGGATTTATACTCGGTGAAAACCAAATGCCAACTATACAATGCCTGCATTGCTCCTGTTCTCTTATACGGCTGTGAAACATGGCACCTTACAAGGGCCCAGAGCAGCAGTGTACTAACTAAGCTTTGAGAATAGGTGTTTGCGGAGAATTTTAGGCCTGCGGTGGTTTGACTTTGTAAGGAATGAAGAGATAAGGCGTAGGATGCAGCAAATCTTGGTCACAACTGTCGTCAAGAAAAGGCGATTTAGTTGGCTTGGCCATGTACTCCGCATGCCTCCTGAGAGCCTTAATCAAGCTTGCCTCTTTTACAAGGCATCAGGTTTGCGCCGCCCAGGACGACTACTGCTGACAATTCGTCGGCAGTTCTCGTCAGAAGTTCGGGACGCGGATCTGACTTGGGAGGATGCAAGGGAGCTGCCAGCCGACGGAAAAGCCTGGAGACAGTTTGTGGACTCCATATGCTCCACCTAGGGAGCGGATATGGTTTATTATTATATATAGGGAAAACTAAACTAAAAAAACTAAAAAGAAACTAACCGGTTGAATCCGCATTTCCGTCAGGTTCTGTTTCATTAGTGAGTGTGATATCACTATCTGTGAGTGACTTAGGGGGTTGCAGTTGTTCTCGTAGTGTAATTATATGTTCGGAAGTTGCTAGGAGAGTACAACAGGGGGGTAAAGAAGTCACGGATCTGTCTACTTTCGGACCCTCTAATGCCTGAAAATAATTTAACAGTTACATATATCACTTCTGCATGCAAAACTATCAGTAATTCTTATCAGGGTTTTATATACAACATTTTGAGTGTGTCCAAATACTTATTCACAAAATCTGGATTATCTCCAATTACAGGAGTTATTTTCATATTATTTTTTGACATCTCATCAAAGATGAAGAAAAATATGGAAGTCTGGGCATTTACGGGGCTGACGACCGTCATAGGCTGGTTTAAGTGATCACTAATAAAAAGCTTCTGCTTTATAAAGCTTCTGCTTTAAAAGCTTCTTTACATCTCACCAATAGATGTCTCTAGTGAAGTTCTAGTGATTCAAGAACAAGGTTTCTAAATTGATTCATATATATAGAACTTCCAAGAATTTGAGTAGTGTGGTTGTCAATAATGGGTAGAATTGGTGAATGTTATACATGTGTAAAGTGATCGATTAAACCAGCCTATGACGGTCGTCAGCCCCGTAAATGCCTAGACTTCCATATTTTTCTTCATCTTTGATGAGATGTCAAAAAATAATAGGGTTTTATATCTCGGAGGAATATTAGATTTAGCATAGACAACAAATAGAGATTTTATATTTAGTGTACAAGTATGATTCCGCCTGTTTTCTAAAATAGATATTGCTAATCCTCTGTAAGTAAGCTTCGACTTTTAGTCCATAACGTTTGTTCAAAACAAGAAGTTCGAAACAAAAAGTTTTACTTGGTTAAAAATGGCAAAATTGTTTCTAACAACACATCGTTTGCGAGAAGTTTTATTACATCATTTGATTGCAAGAAAAAGTAGCACAGAAATATATAGCTTGCTTTCAGAAATTTACGCTGAGCTCGCTCAGTCATGTCAACATGTGAAAAATGGCAACAGAGTACAAAGAGTATGGAAAAAAAAAAAAAAAATTCAGGTACGGAATTGGAAGCAGTACTTTATGAAGACTCATCCCAGACACAATCAGAATTGGCCGCTACACATCAAAATGTTACTCAGCATAGTATTACAAAACAGCTATTTATTACAGCTATTTACAGAAGATGAGAATGATTAAAAAACAACCACATTGGGTTCCACATACACTAAAGGAGTTATATTGAATGATGAAAAATCATTTGCAAAATGCTGCTTAAAAGAGAAAAAAGAAAAGATTTTTTGGGATCAAATTATTTTCAGTGAAGAAAAATGGATACATTACAATAAAAAAGAGCAAAGCCATTACAGTCAGATAAGTGTGTGCTATTACGAGTTGCTGAAATTATCTAAAACTACCAATTGGATGTCTGCCGAAGACAATTTACACATTTGAATCAACAATTAGAATATATAACAAACTAATTTGTCACCATGACAATGCTCAACCAGTAAATACTACTTGGAAGGGCGGGACTAGGAATTGTTACCAACTGGCGTATCCACCAGACATTACGGTTTCAGATTACCATTTATTCCGATATATGTAGTCACCGCAATCTGAAACGAAGTTTACTTCTTTCAGGAGTATCAAAATTTGGCTGAATAATTTTATTTATTTTAAAAAAATCCGAATTAACTTGCATACCCAATATACAAATGATTTATTGACAAGCATCCTATTTAACATTAGGCATATAAAAATAGTAGCTAAGGTTATCTATCAAACCTGCGCAGCATGCATAAGAAGTCCCTGGAGCCACTGGGATGCAGTATCATCATCGGGGGCTGCCATTTGTAAAGTTGATCCATTCCCAGAATTCAAAGCAATTTCAAAGCAGTGAGGTCGGCCATGTATGTCAGTACATCTAAAGAATAACAGAACGTATTATTTAAAGTGAAACTTTATATCTTGTTGATACACAAGATATAAGTTCATTAATTGATTTGGCAGTCACTTTGTGGTAAAATCTATCCATTTTTAATTAATGTATTACTTAGTAAATACCACTTTTTCTTAAAATCTACTGTGACACGTGTTTCGATGCATTCCGCATCATTTTCAAACACCGTACGGTGTTTGAAAATGATGCGGAATGCATCGAAACACGTGTCACAGTGGATTTTAAGAAAAAGTGGTATTTACTAAGTAAAACATTGTTAAAAAAATATTTAAGTTGTTGGTTTTCACAGTATGCTATCAGTCATTCACCGTCATGTCCAAATAGACACGACATGACTGTAGGGAATGCAATCGGGCGCAGAGATGCGTGTTGGCCACCGTGTTGATGTGTTTTTTTTGTGAGGTCAAGGAATCTTGCATCCCTTACGTCACTGCGACCATATTAGGTCTATTGTGACCTTTCTCTGTATCACAGCTCAATCCCAAGATCTACGTGTGTTATGTAACTCACGACCTGTCTTGGTGGTAGGAGCTTCACCTTCTCGGAGTCCAGTAATGGTCCTCCAAATGATGTGAATTCGTTTGCGAGAGAGTGCGTCACAATTATAGAGAATGTGGATTGGCGTTTCGTTATCCTCCATACAAAATCTGCATACTGGGGAGTCACGTAGTCCAATTTTTGTCATGTGTTTCCTCAGTCTACAGTGTCTTGTCAAGGTCCTGGTTAGGATCCTTATTTGTTTTTTGCTAAGCTTTAGGGCTTCTGTGGTGAATTTCCGCGAGTACCCCATGATCAGTTCCTTTGCGTGTTTCATCCCTGAGCTGTTGGACCAGATGTCTTGGCTCTTGTCCATGGCCCAATTTTATAGACTAAACTTGATAGTGCTGAGTACCAGTCCGCATATGGGCTCAGGGCCCATTGGTGGCCTCTCAGCACCAGTTCTTGCAAGTTTATCAGCAGCCTCGTTGCCCATGACACCGCAATGCCCGGGCACCCAAACCAGCCTTACCGCGTTTCTCTCGCCCAGGCGCTTTAGAGCCTCTATGCATTCATAGGTTAGTTTGGATCTTATCTCAACGGAACCTAGGGCCTTAAGCGCCGCCTGGCTGTCCGAGAGGATGTAGATCTTTTTGTTATAGTATGATTGGTATAGGTTCATGTGGGGTTGATGTGGTTAATGCGTTTACTCCTTTGGCACCAGTCACTGTTTGAGTAAGCATTTTATGTTTTTGAAATGGGTGCTGCGTTCGACACCGAAAACAGCAAGGCGTCAACGATTCCAATCAGCAGGTACTCTTTTAAATTAAAAAAATACTATCGTCGCCCATTACTTTTTGTATTAATGTAATGTATAATTTCTACTAGTTCGAAGATGTGTGAAACAGCTATGTAATTATAAATAAACCAGTAGTGTAATATTTTTAACCAATTCATACATTGTTACAAGGAAACTCTATCGAGAAATATAAATAAGAATGATATAATTTATATTTTCTTTGGTTTTTGCAACTTTGTACCTTCTGACTCCCAAAACACCTTCAAGACGAATAGAATGTGGAAGGCAATGTTCCGAAGTGATGTCTGCTGGTGGAGTACTGGATCCGTAGGACAGTGCACCAGACCTAAAATAACAAATATGTATTATGACAGATAAACTATGACATCATATATAATTTTTTGCAGTCTCAACCAAAATTAGCAGGCAATTATTTACATTTATAGATCATATTAAGGTTGAATACTAACTTGAGTAAAAAGAAGCTCGGTCGCCAGTATTTGTGTTTTTCAGTTTTGTACATAAGGAAACCTTCCAATGGTGGAAAAGGACTCGGCGGTCTTCCTTTGTTACACGAGCCGGGAGAGCTACTACCAACCATTCCATAGTATGCACACTCTTCATACTGCGGGGGGAAATTACATATTAATTTTGTAATGACATTTCTCCAAGAAATATTTAGTTCTGGTATCCTATAACTTTTTTTTTTGTAAAGTAACGGTTCAGATTTAAGTATCTGATCTTTTCGTTTTAGTATTAAGACAAACCTTTTGAACGGAAGTTGTACTAATCAATACTCGTTTCAATGATTCTCTTTCCTTCCAAAGAATGGATGGAATGCTGCCCATGATGATGGTAGAGCCATATACAACTCGGCTGTTTCTAGAACACCATTCCAATGAGGAGACCAGACGGTGGCACAAGTACCGGTCCCCTGTAATCAGGATACAGCGACAATCCCCTGCTTTGTCAAAGATCTTTACGTACTGACTGTCAGGACCAATCTGAGGAAAAACACTTATCAATCACAAGATTGATGAAATTTGACGGAGAAGAAGGAAAAGAGGATAATAAAATCAATAATTACCACAATAATGTCTAAGTGATCATGTGTGAGGAAACAGAGAAGATTGTAAGTTGTTTTGCCGTGCTTAACATCTGCTACATATAGCGCTTTATCAGTGATAAACACCAGAAGCGGTGACCATTTACCGTTTTCTTCAGAATACACTGATCTCACTTTCAGCATCTGGAAAACCGTACAAATTAATGAATTTCAAAATACTTAACCTCGAGGCAAACATCATTTTTCCAAAAATTACTTACTCGGTGCAGTACTTCCGAAGCATCCGAGAATAATTCCAGCTTCAATTTTTCGCAACACTCTATGGCAACATTTTCCTCAAAACTGTCAAAGTATGACGGCTCATCTGCAGTCATCAACTTGACCGAGACACGTTTGTTTTCCATGACCTCTCTATTAATCATAGAGTCTATGTACTTTGCAGACAATTTGAATGTTGGTGAAATTTTTTCATTTTTAGGGTAACAAATATTAGGGAATTTAGCACACTCTTCTCTGAGCTTCTTTTGGAAAAATACATTTTGTTTTAATTTTGAATCAAGAGCTTTTTTCTGACCAACATTTTTCAAAAATCGATTCATAAGTGATGTTTTACGACCGTTTTTTATTTGAAAATCATGTCCTTCACCAATCTCAATAGTTTCATCAAAATCTAAACATTCATTTAGTGTATCTTGTACACTATTTGTGTCTAATGTTGAATCAATATTATCTTTAATATTTGTATCACCAACAGATTTGGTAGCTTTTTCATACCGCATAACATTTTTTTGTTTCAAAGGAGAGGAGAGATGTTTGGACACCCCGTATTTGGAAGAATCATTCTGATCGATTACATGTTTTGTCAACTTGAATTTAGCTTTTTCTGTGTTATCAGGTAAGGAATCACTTTCTGATATTAAATCAGGCGTTTGAGATACTTCATCATCTTGGTTTTTGTATTTTGAATATTCAGTGGAAATTGTGTCACTATTCATACCTTTCATTACGCTACCTTCTGGTTTTTCTTTGGTAGTATTTTGTGCAGAAGCTTGTGTGATGTTGTCATTGATGGGTGTAAAGGTATCCTTAGATGTATCAAAAGTAGTTTGAAATGTATCATATTCGTAACAATAAGACACACCTTTGTGTTCATAAACGGTGCTTTCGCAGTTGACTATGTATTTGTTCCGAAGTGCACCAGTTCCATGATGGTTCGAGTTATTTTGAGATTTCCAATCCATGAATGTTTTACAATTATTGGCCTTCATATCCAAAGTTAAACTGTGTTTAGATATATCACTTTGAGCCTTGCCAATATTCGATCCCTCTTGTTGAGCTAAATCAGTACTTACAGTGTGCTCATGTGGAATGTCTCCACGACGCCTAAGTTGATCATCAGCTTTGTGGGTGAAATTGCGGCAGTAATTGTCAACTTTAACTCTTTTATCCGATTGGTTGAAGTTGCTACGGAAGCCAGCATCAAAACTCTTTGAAAGGAAAGATGAACTCGATTTAGAAATATTTTCTGTCGGTAGAACTTCTAGTACACTTTGACAATCTTCAGAACCTTCTGGAACACCTCTTTCGGCTATGGTCAGTCCGAAATTAATGTTTTTATAAATATTTTTCAATGACCCAAACAAAGTTTTGGAATCCAATAATTTGCGCATACTTCCAGACTCAGGATTAACATTTTTGGAATCATGTTCTTCGATTATATCAGTGCGAATGTAGCGTTTCTTTTTCAAAGACGATTTCTTTAAGCAACTGGCTTTTGGTAATATTTCACTCATCTGTAATTGTGTATCATCATTATTTAAATCTGCGTGATTATTAATATCAGCATCTGAGAAATACATTGTTCTCATCATCGGTCTTGTGACATTATTCTCTATACAATCGCACGAGTATGACTTTTGTGCACTATCACACTTCTTTGCCATTCCACCGGAATACTTTACATTGGTATCCGAATTAAAAGATTGACTAGAGGAGGTTTCGGACTCAGAACTCAAATTAGAATCCGAACTGTTGCAGCTGCAAATGTACAGCTGTCTCCGCTCAACGGGTGAATCATTTACATTCTGGGTTGACTCTTCCTTGGGACATTTACAAGCATTCATTTTATTAATGCAGTTTTCGGAATCACACGGCTTTACTGTACTTTTTGCCAAGTAGTTGTCATCTTGATATTCGTATATTCCACTTTTATCAGGATACCCGCTCACATCTGTTCTCCCATAAGTGAGAACATCAGATCTTGTGTTGCGTCCCTGAGCTTGCCGAGAATCGAAATACTTGCTGTCACCCACAGTACACCAAGAATACCGATTATTGGCACTTGTCAGTTTCCTCAAATTACTCCCCGAGAAGTAGCTCATAGATTCTTCCGGTCGATACATTATAAATCCATGTTCTATGTGGATATTATCTGTTTTTGTATTATTAAGAATGTCTTCGTGAAAAGACACTCTCTTCTTGGGTTGAGACGAGTTGGAAGTTTTTTTGTTACATTTTCTTCTGTATACAATATCGTCAGAAGCGGACTTCATAGCCTCCATACTTTTAGGCTTTGCACCAGAGGAAGAAGGCTCCGCAGAGCACAAATCGAACGAGCTGGTTTTATGTAAGGCTGAATATTTCGAAGCAATTTTAGGATCACATGACGAAGTCTTGACAACGTCAGGAAGAGAATCTTGCAACGCATTAGATACCAGATTTGTGCTTGATTTAGAGAGACATTTAACAGATTCAGTGATATCAAAATCGTACATCGGAGGTGTGATATTTTGATTTTCAATGTCACTTTGAGTCATGATATCATCTAAGTCAACAGACCTATTTCTGAGCAGAGTAGCTTTGGGCTTGGTGCCAATATCAGGTAACCTTCCTTCTCCGTCGGAAACTGCATTGTCTGAGACCAACTCATCAGCCTCCACTAGACTGAGAGTCATACCCGGAGCGTATTCTCCAGTGAGCTCTGACGCGTCGCTGTCGAGACAGAGCACGCCCGAATCCCCCGGTGTTTCTGCCAAAGAACTGCAGATACTCGAAATCATAGCTCCAGAGGGCTGCAGAGGCAGATCGAATGATAAATTTTTACTATTGCCATTCTTATGTTTATTTTCAAGATTGGATTGACAGTGTGAATCGAGCACTTCAGTTCTTGCAAGAAATTCCTGAGTATTTGAACGATCTCTTACATCAAAAAAGTCCAGAGATTTTTCATCTTCGGAGCACTTCGTGTCATGAGACATATCGAGTGAGTTAGGTGTGTCTAGGAAAGTATTAGTTAAAGGTGAAATACTTGAAGAATGTTCAATAGCTGTGTCCAAAATACCACCCATCTGTGTAAAAGGTTTATCCATATTACATCTGGAAGAAAACACAAGTTATTCACGTTTGCAACTCGCAACTCACATCTAATAGAAGTATGATATTCGTGTATACACCAAAATGTAAAAACTATTGATTGATAAGTCGAAGGTAACGATATGACTCATTTAGACAATACATGTTCTATGTTTTCTGCATCGACTTTACTATGAAAATTGAATGTAATTCATAATTATTCCGGGTAGGGAAATTTTCTAAACAAAGAAAAATGCTTCAAAATTTAAGTTAATGGGATGTACACTGTTAAACGTAATTTTAAATACACATAAAATACGCGATTGAACACATGAATATATTTATTTTACTGACCTTTAATTTAATAGATTATTCCTGGTCAAGAATGATCTCAATTGAGAGACAATACACAGCACAATGAAATACTACGGAGGTAACAGCAAATAACGACAGCCCACAATAACCAATGGCGGCGCAGACGTCAATTTGCCGAAATCTGACATCGATTAGCGGAGAAAGAAAATGTCACAGTGTTGCTGCATACATAAAATTTAATAGATATCTATCCATCGGTGTGCATATAAGTATTACGTACCTACCTATTAATTTATGTAAACCCTCGATTAGTCGCGATAGCTTCGAAACATTCGCTCATTCTGATTATTTAGAATGACTCAATATCAAAAATCTAATATTCTTATAAAGCCCCAATCACGTTCAGGGCTGAGTCGCCCATAGCATTAAAAATGTACATATATACCATTCAAAGTAACTAACTAACTAACTAACCATCACGCCGCTTCCCCGCAGGGGTAGGCAGAGAGAATCGAACGCCACACCACTCTGTCTTTGCAAACATTCTTTGCCTCTTCTACATTCATGCATCTCCTCATACATACCCGACGATTATTACGACTCCTGACCCTGCCATTCAAAGTATTTTCAACCAATCAAAAATAGTGGAAAGAAAAACCTAAAATGTAACAGATAGCGATGATCAAATGTTAACTGGAACAGGACATATCACATACATGCACACGCACACGCACACGTACACGTGCATGCGTGTTCTAGCTGAAAGTGATCAATTTAGAGAAGCCAAATCCACTCAGGTACATAGATAATGTATACAGATACATATAACAAAGGCAAACTGAAAGAATATTTTGATTTTTTATTATTATTTTGTTATTTTTATGTTTGGGTGGCGTCGGCAAGACGACGCGGCCAAGATGCTCCTGATGACAGGCCCGCAGGAAAGGGGGGGTGCTGTGAGTGATGCCGGCAATCAGCCACAATGATGCACCACCCCGTCTACACTTCACAACTTTCACTTAGTACAATTTACTAACATTTTTTAAAAATTTTATTTTAACATGTCCACCCGCGAGGGGCTCGGGACGCCGACTTCTTGCCACGAGGACCAGGGATTCTACCCGGGCTGGGGCCCAGAAAAATAAATTCTTGGAAGGAGAAGAAGAGAGTTGGGTTGCTGGGTCAACCTTTATCTCAGGCTCGAACGGGCCATAAGATAGAAATTTCCCTACATATGGCTCGATCCCGTGCGTGGTTCTAAACAATGGCCGGTACCTGAAGCTGACCGAGCTCTCAATCTTCAGGACCCTCGCGACGATTTGTCCAACAAAATATTTTTAAACAAAATTTATTTTTATTACTACGGAACTGAATTTTCGACTACGCTAAAATGCCACACATTCAGATCATCAGATTCATCTCATATTTTTGTTGTGCGGAAGATTTTTGAAACAATTCAAAAAATGTTCACAAATTATGTTACACATTTTTCTCTTTAAATACTTTTGGTTAAATCGCGGTATTTCTGGAATAGTGGGCCGAAAAGTCTTGGTAGCCAAAGGGATATGTATTCTCAAAGTAGGCGGTGGACAAAATAAGGTTGAAAGCCTATGCGCTGGAGAGAGAGATCTGGAGCTCTTTTTTTCTAGCTCGCGGTATAGTCTGTGGTGTAGTTTGAAATTTGTTTATTCATCTTTGCTTTTATTGTAAGTCAAAGTTATACAATTAGTTAATCTGTGGTCAGTGTCAAGTTTTCCCAGCATGCTTTTTGCGGTAGTTTGTGTTTTTCATTGTGACATTTAAAAAATATTCGTGAATGACTATTGTTATGTCTTCCCAGATAATATAGGACATTACTGAAGACACTCGTATTTTTCCAAAATGCGTTTGTCTCTAATATATTGTTTCATACTTCAATACTTTTTCACCCCATCAATTGACAGCAGATACGCTGATGGCTGTCGTGGTTTTAATTACCCGAAATGTAATGAAAACGGTACGGCAGCTCCAGTTCTTGACTTCGAGTTTAAAACGGAAACTGTCCAGAACGAGTATATCGTATCGTTCAAGGGATATTACAAATCGCTCGCACGCGCCGGTTTTATAGGTGCCGCATTGAATCATTCTGGAGTAAGCTATGTTTTATATTAATTTCCCTTAATTAAACACTCAAGTTCATGGGCTCAATAGGTTGGGTCTGGACCCTGGCTGGGACGCCCGTGGTAGACTTCCATTATTATATTAGTAGCCAGTTACCCACATTTTTTTCTTTGCATTAAACGATAGATTACTCTTTTATTTTTCATATTGGAGATTCTATGGTGCTACGATGCTGTTGGGTGGGAGAACTATAATTTTTTTTCATAGGGGAATTCGCAAAATTCAAATAAAGATATTTCAGAATTTGCACAAATACCAAGGTTCAAAGTATTATTCATTGGTATTATAAGAGACATGGGCATTAAACGTCTTCTTCTCCTTTTAATCCTTATCTGCATCCAATGGTGCATAGGGCACTGCATCATATCACCACGGTGTTATCTTGAACATTTATTGCATGAAGGTAAGGTGACCAGTCCAGCGCTAGAACCAGTCCAGGGTGATATTAAATAAATAGGAGAGTGAAAATCACGCATATTTATTTTGATCCTCCTGGGAATGGAACTAAGGGCCTCCAGCACGGTAGCCAGATGCGCTTGCCTGTACACTATGGAGGCAGGCTGACTCTTACTGTCCTATTATTCTTATTTTACTAAACATTATGCATTATCATATTATTTTGTAAAGTGAAAATGTTAACACCTTAATGAAATTGATCCAACCTTTAAGGCCCGGTCCTGCGATAGCTGACACGAACCTTTTTAGGTAGCACAAATTTGCTGTAAAATAAACACATGTTTTACTCAGTTCGACTACTTATAAATCCACGGGACCCGTCCCCAATGGTTGGATCAAATTTCCGCACCAGTTCATACGCAGTTCTACATACAAAATACACACCACCTTGATGAAATAAGTAAAATAAATTTTATTACAGGTTAACAATTGGAAGATACTTAATAGACATAACCCAGCCCAAGACTTCCCGAGTGACTTTGACGTAGTTTTATTGGATGAGTCAAATAAAGTGTTGGGTATTTCTGCTCTTGAGGGACATCCTGTAGTAAAGAGTGTTACCGCACAGCAGATGGTCCACCGAGCTATTAAATATATAAATCTAGAAGAAGATGCGGACACTTTTATGAATAAGACAAATATCAAACATAATAGATGGAAAAGGAAATTTGGCTCGGGTCAAAGTACTTGGAAGAGTCGCTTCATTAAAGCACAAAGTTCAGAAGAAGAGATACCCTCTCAAGTATGTTCATTTCCAATGTTTCATTTTGATGTTCTTTATAAAATTACTAAAAAAGAGTGATGACTTACTTATAACTCTTATCCGCACCCAATGGTACATAGGGCACTGCATCGAATTGACGCAGTGTTATCTCGATCATTACTTACATGAAGGCAAGGTGATTACTCTTGTGCTTCAGGAACCAGTCCTGGGTAGTATTAAATAAATATTACAGTGTGAAATCACTAATATTTATTTTCAACCCCCCTGAAAATCGAACCCGGGACCTACAGCACGGTAGCTAAACAAGCTTACCACCACAGGCGGACGTTCTTTATAAAATTACTAAAAAAGAGTGCAGACTAGTAATATATATTTTTGAAGATATTTTCTCACGATGGGTGTCAAATTTTTTATGTTGCATTCACTTTCCAGTTCAGCAGATAGCTTTAAAGACGATTTTTTAATGATTCATTAACTGAAATTCAGTCTTTGCGACTTGAAGTGATCCCTTTTCTGGCAGTTTTGGGGAGTTTTCATAAGAACCAGATTCAAAAAATATTTTTAAATTTATTTGGACCGCACACTGGGAGCATTGAATTTTTTAGCTATTTTTACCCGGGTCAACCCTTCTGAATTCAGTCAAATTATTTGAGACCGCTCAGTTTCACTCAAATCAGGTTTTTTTGGCATTTTAATATGAAATAATGAAGGTTTAAATGAAAAGTACAAAAAATTGCACTTTTTCACTGATTAAAATAACTGGAGAGCAATGTTTCACATATAAAACTGACCCTTGAAATTAGTAAAAAGAGTGTTTTTAAATAAACCATGCCCCTAACTGTCTAGGGTCGGGATAGCAGGTAATAAGTAGTAGGTAAAATTCATCAAAATACGATACAATCCGAAAAGATTGCAAGAATTCATATTTATAGACATAAACCAACTCTGTAAGGGGTACCTAATACATTTGGCCACCACTGTATATATCAGATATGTCAAATACTGGTAAACGGGTTAGTAGTCGAAATGTGTACTGAACGTCTTATTGTTTGCATACCCTAAATTACAAATATTCACATTTAATGTGTCCATATCATCCAATACCCGGGGATCATTGCAATGCCAGAAAGATTGTTAGTAAATCTACACAAAATAAGTACATACGAATATGAATGATCTGAAACAAAATCATGCACCTTCAGTGTCCTTGGATCAATGCAAAGTATGATTGTTCCAGATGATATACTTATTTTAACCTTCCCCTCCTGGTGATATGTATTTACTACAACTTAACTTTTAAAATGAGAATATCAACTAAAAATATTATAGATACGGTCACAGAATTTTTTTATTCCTCCGTAATATAATTATGTATTACATGAAAGTATTATAATATGAAGTTATTCATTTGCGGCGATGGAAATAAATAATTTGTGAAAAAATCGGGGATATAATCATTAATACACAAACGTTTATGTGTGTGCGTGCGTGGCATGCTTTGTGTAAACGCGCATGTCACAACGTGTTTACTGCGCTGACCATCTTACACGGCGGTCGTGTCGCTACGTTAGCTATTGCGGCTACTTGCGATGTATTTTGTTCTCGTTTTCAGATACTTACCTGAGCTAACATTACAAAATTGTTACATTTCAACTTCAACTATGGTCAATAATAGCAACATTAAGGAATATTCACATTTTTCCCATTTTTAAACCACATTTTCATATGGTGTATAAAATACATATCACCGGTGCACACGGAAGTTTTTAGCACCATAAGGGAAAGGTTAAATTGACTGACAGAAAATCCAACATTTGAGGCGCAATATCATGAAAATAATCTGGCTCCATCCATATAGTGCCAAATTGTGAGATTGTAGTGTAACTGTTTAGTACCTCTATTTTGGATACACTCTACCATAAACATACGAAAACTCTGATCACGATTTATTTTGCAGGAGCATATCAATACTTTAAGAAAATTAATGAAAGCTGTTCCACGCCAAATTACGGCTGTCTTACAGGCTGACATATTATGGGGAATGGGAATTACAGGTTTGTAATATGCTTTATTAAAAAAAATCCGTTAATTGCTACTCTCTACAGATTTATATTTAATTTGAATGCATAATGTATAGCGATTATTAAAGCGAAATTTTGAAGAATTCAAATATAAGGTTGTGTAAGAATGGCTGATTGTAAAAAAGCTACTAAACATAATGGACTTTTTATAACAAATTGTTATCAACATGTATTTTTTGGGCAGATTTACATTATGGAATTACCGTATTACCTAAAATAAATTTTAATGTTTCAGGGAATGGTGTGCGAGTAGCTGTATTTGATACTGGCTTAGCGAAAACACATCCCCATTTCAAAAAGATAAAGGAAAGAACAAATTGGACAAACGAGAAAACTTTGGAGGATGGCCTGGGACATGGTACTTTTGTTGCGGGTGTTATAGCTTCCAGCAAGGAATGCTTGGGCTTTGCTCCAGATGCAGATCTGCATATTTTTAGGGTTTTCACCAATAATCAGGTCATTTTCTAAATCCTAAATAACTTTTTATTTTGCCACCTCCTGGAAAATATTTTACATGTTATATTTTAATTTTCCAGGTTTCGTACACATCATGGTTTCTGGATGCTTTTAATTATGCCATATTGAAGAAGATTAATGTCTTGAATTTAAGCATTGGTGGACCTGATTTTATGGATCAACCATTCGTCGATAAAGTTTGGGAGCTTACGGCAAACAAGGTTTTTTCCCCTAATTTTTCTATTAAATTTTATTTTTAAGCGGGTGGATTGTTTATATTTTATTTCAGAATGGAAAGGGTTGATATCATACCATGTTTCAATCGAATCCAATTACACAGTAAATAAAGACATCCAAGTATGACATGTGTGTGCTTTTGTATTAATTTTAATTCATTGTACCAATTGAAGGTCATAATGGTGTCCGCTATTGGAAATGATGGCCCTTTATATGGCACTTTAAATAATCCAGCTGACCAAATGGATGTAATTGGAGTTGGTGGGATTAACTTTGATGACCAGATTGCTAAATTTTCTTCTCGTGGAATGACGACGTGGGAACTACCTCAGGTATTTATTTGTCTACCTATTTATACCTCAAGTCATATGTAGTATTAAAAATAAGTGTTTTTCTTTTTAAAAAATGTCACACTTTTATTTTTCGATTTCCGTCTTAACTGTTTTACTGTGCTTCTTTTCCCTTTAGCAATTTTTTTTGTTTAAAAAAATAAAACTGTCAATGAAACTGAAATAAAAAAAATGTAAGTACCCACACCAGAAACATTTGATTCCATTGGAAGCTGTAATGGGTACTCTTGTTATCTTTTAATAACCATTTTGAATGTAAATCTGAAACAATAAATTCATCGTTTCAATAGGGTTACGGACGTGTTAAACCAGACATAGTAACATATGGTAGCAGTGTGAGGGGGTCAAGTATGAAGGGAGGCTGTCGCTCTCTCTCTGGTAAGTACATCTATTCTTTAATTTTAGGTCATGTTTGTATTTATGTTTATTTGTATATACAAACACTGATGTAAGTACCATGGAGAATTATTAGTGAAATATCCGAAAATATTTAAAAAAACGTTGATATTTTATGTAGGGATAAATGCGGTGTTGGTTAATTTGCGGTATTAATTATTACCTTTAATCAAGTAGAGGGATTCTAATGATTAATTATAAATTTTAATATGCTAATTTATGTAAGTGAAATAGTCAGAAAAACTCATTTCAAATGAATATGCAGTATTAATTTTACATAAACGATGTTTAAGTATATCTTTGTCCGGCTATATATTTTTTAATAAGCAAACAAGTGTGCTTCCACCTCGAAGGTCAGTTGTGTGCTGAAATGTATATCGTTGACGACTAATCACGATATCCATATTTGCTATAATGCTGCCATGCTCTGTGAAATATTTCAGTGTAGTAATAAAGAATTAGGAATTAGGAATTCTGATTAAAGGATACGCAAACAATAATTATAGTATGGACTTTGTAAGATTCATTCCACATTACATTTTGTTACTAGGTACTAGTGTAGCATCACCGGTGGTGGCGGGTGCTGTAGCGTTATTAGCCAGTGCAGTCCTTAGAAGTGGTTTGGATCTCACTCCAGCTGCCATGAAGCAAGCCTTGATGGCTTCAGCCCGAAGACTTCCAAATATCGGCATGTTCGAGCAAGGGCACGGAAAACTGGACCTTCTCAAAGCCTACCAGGTACTTCATCTCAGTTTTCTTTTTCGCAATTGGATTCACATGGTATGTAATTGTTCTGTGGTTCTTTTCATATCACCTGTATGAGTGTGTGATTACTACAACTAGCACATTTTCTATAATAGACCTTCATTTATACAGCGAACTTGTTGAATTTATAATTTTTGTTAACATTGCGTTAAAATAAGTGGGATTTAATGTATCCATTTTCTCTAATATGAATACCATTATTCAACTTCACATAATCAGCTTTTTGTCATATGCGATTCATATATTTTAAAAAAATTTAACTTTTATGTGCGAAAATACAGTTGTCTTTGTTGACAGGCGCTGTGGCATAGTTGGATGCTCGACTGCGAAACTGGCATTGCAGATTCGATTCCCGCCAATTGCAAAATAAATTATATTTATTTTCAATTGGTACTGGTATTTTTTTTTGTTCCATACCTTTAGGCTCTAAAAATAGAGGTTTTACAAGTTATTCCTTTAACAAACAAAAATACTGAGATTTTGGCGTTTCTTGCAAAAGTTATAAAAAAAAAACCTTTCATACCTCTACAGCATCACTGTAAAAGAGTTTACGTCTCTCATGAAAAACCAATATCTCTTTAGCCACTCAATACAAATTTTCTAAGGGAGGCAAACAACTGCATAATATCTTATTTGTAATAGATAAACATAATGTTTATTATGTTTATCTTTTACAAATATCTCAATATTGTAACATTACTCTATCATGGGCGATATATGTACGCAATACGAAAGTTAAAGTCTATTCCAGCAAACCAGTAAACACTGCGTAAGCTATGTCATCTGATCTTCATAGTGCAATCTGTCATTGATTTGAATATCTCGCTTGTTTACAGTTTTTGAAAGGATATGAGCCACAAGGAACTTTGAGCCCTTCTTACATAGACCTAACGGAGTGCCAATATATGTGGCCGTACTGTACCCAGCCTATTTATGTCGGAGGAATGCCAACTATTGTGAATGTCACCATTCTGAATGGTCTCGGTGTTGCTGGAAGTGTGGTATGTAAATAATATGTTGTAAATTAAAAGTTGGCATAAAAAAATGATGATCACGATCAATCACAGTATATACGGTGGTTAATTGTTTGAAAATATAAGAAACCTTTTATTGGATTGCATTTCTGTATCTAATTTAGTACGGGATTGCACATCTATTATATGTACATATTATGGTAACACTAAAAACACCAATAATTCAATGAAAGCTTAATTTGTTGTATTTTTACACTAATTGATTCGGCAGTCACTTTGTGGTAAAATCTAACCATTTTTACTTTTACTTTCCACTATTTCTTGCTGTATTTTTGCTTATTTTGTTTGTTGTTATGTTGTATTTTTGTCTTCGTTTTGTAATGGGTACATATGTAAGAAATTCATAGCTGTCCACCAAAGAAAAATATGGAAATACTTCACGAAAACAAAAAAAAGGTTTATTTGAAGTATTGGTCCTACCTAGCTACATATTGTTCCCATCTTGTGTCGGGTTGTGGTCCCGTGGTTAGTGTCACGGACTCGTGAGTTTCTCGGTTTGAACCCACTCTACCACAATTTGATACCTATTTCTAATAATGAGCCGCTTAGGCTCACAGAAATAGTATAAAATTGAAATGTTTGTGTTAGTAAAAAAAAAAACAAATATTTCTCTTTAAAAAAAATAAAATAAAAATCTTTTTGGCAAGTTATAGATACCCTGCCGAAAAAAGTCCTTAGTTTTAGAGGCAAACTAGTTGTTAAGCCATTTTCAGACATCTTCATATGAATGCTGCTCAGCAAGCACGTGGCTCATTGACGAAAACAAGTGGTAGTCGGCCAAGTCTGGTGAATGAGGCAGGTGGGGTAGGACCTCAGTCAAGTACCTTAAAGTAGATGCAAACGAAAGATGATGTGTTCAACAGTGCATTGTCATTGAGAAAAATTAACCGCTCACGTTTTTGCTGGTAATTGAGCTTTTTGTTGTGTGGGGCATTGTCGGCATAGGTCTACACAATCTATGTGATTCGGCAGCACATTTCTTAGATTTGGAATTCCCGTACATGGCCTCGTTTATTTTCATAAAATTCAACATGATTATCACAGACAAAACTATTTTGCTCTACATCATTGATATTAATATGCACTGATTATTGTTGAGAGATATCAAACCTACAAAAAATCTTAAAAGACATTTTTTTTCCAAAATGGCTCCGCTCATATGTGGCGTATGTAACGCTATCTATGAGCAACAAAACAATTTATTATATAAAACGTAACATATATGGCAAAGCCCTGCAGTCATTACTGCAGGGCTTTGCCATATGTTGCCATGTGTTTTGTCGCTGATTAATTTTATAGCTGAATGGTCCCTATTTATGTTTCCAGTTGAATGTAACTTGGCACCCGTATGTGGGTCAACAGTTACAAGTGAGCGTATCCCACGTGGACATTCTCTGGCCATGGTCGGGATGGTTGGCTGTTAGCATCACGGTGAATCCTGCTGCACGCGATTTCGAAGGCATCGTTCAAGGACACCTAAATGTTTCCATATGTGGAGACTTCCTTAATACAACCCTTATGCTACCAATAAGGTGAACACTCATGACTTATTACTATACGTAAACCTAGCTTTACACTCTTTATTTTCAAAGACTTCTTTCTTTAGAATTGTATAAGAAAATTTATACTTGAATTACAAAGATTAAAACTGTCCCTAGTGTGTACCATTTTGTAAAAAATATCCTCATAAACAGTTAAAATGGCCAGCTAGATTAGGCCTGAAAATCAAATTATATCTGAAAAAAAAATACTTTTCTCGAGATAGAGTTGATGAATCCTACATTACAAAGAAACTTTTTAAAAAAATGTCCATAAGGTTACAAAATTACATTATTACAAAATTAGAAAAAAAATACAGTTTTAGTCATCGATGTGCGGTTTAACAAGTTTCACATAATCAGTCATCAGTGGATATTCAGATACATCACTTATTAAATATGTAGGTTATAATTAATAATATAATTCTTGATTTTTATTTTTAGAGCCAAGATTATTCCACAACCTCCAAGACACAGACGAATAGTATGGGACCAATTTCACAGTCTACGATATCCTCCTGGATATTTCCCCAGAGACAACCTTCGAGTTAAAAATGATCCATTAGACTGGAATGCTGATCACATTCATACAAATTTTAAGGACCTTTATCAAAACCTTCGCAATGCTGGATACTATGTTGAAGTCCTAGGTAAATTTTATAATTTTCTCATATCATTCTTGTTTGAAGACATCGTTCCCACCTATTTATGTTGCTGTATATCTTGCTGTTGAAAGGTGCTCTAATATATTCTATGCAGAATTCTTAATTTCATAATTTTCACTGTATTTAATAATCAAACTTTTGCCCAATCAATTAGTACATTAATGGGCTTATCGAATAGACACAATACCTTGCTGTTGAAAGGTGCTCTAATATATTCTATGCAGAATTCTTAATTTCATAATTTTCACTGTATTTATTAATCAAACTTTTGCCTAATCAATTAGTACATTAATGGGCTTATCGAATAGACACAATACCTTGCTGTTGAAAGGTGCTCTAATATATTCTATGCAGAATTCTTAATTTCATAATTTTCACTGTATTTATTAATCAAACTTTTGCCTAATCAATTAGTACATTAATGGGCTTATCGAATAGACACAATACCTTGCTGTTGAAAGGTGCTCTAATATATTCTATGCAGAATTCTTAATTTCATAATTTTCACTGTATTTATTAATCAAACTTTTGCCTAATCAATTAGTACATTAATGGGCTTATCGAATAGACACAATACCTTGCTGTTGAAAGGTGCTCTAATATATTCTATGCAGAATTCTTAATTTCATAATTTTCACTGTATTTATTAATCAAACTTTTGCATAATCAATTAGTACATTAATGGGCTTATCAAATAGACACAATACTTTGCTGTTGAAAGGTGCTCTAATATATTCTATGCAGAATTCTTAATTTCATAATTTTCACTGTATTTATTAATCAAACTTTTGCCTAATCAATTAGTACATTAATGGGCTTATCGAATAGACACAATACCTTGCTGTTGAAAGGTGCTCTAATATATTCTATGCAGAATTCTTAATTTCATAATTTTCACTGTATTTATTAATCAAACTTTTGCATAATCAATTAGTACATTAATGGGCTTATCAAATAGACACAATACTTTGCTGTTGAAAGGTGCTCTAATATATTCTATGCAGAATTCTTAATTTCATAATTTTCACTGTATTTATTAATCAAACTTTTGCATAATCAATTAGTACATTAATGGGCTTATCAAATAGACACAATACTTTGCTGTTGAAAGGTGCTCTAATATATTCTATGCAGAATTCTTAATTTCATAATTTTCACTGTATTTATTAATCAAACTTTTGCATAATCAATTAGTACATTAATGGGCTTATCGAATAGACACAATACCTTGCTGTTGAAAGGTGCTATGCAGAATTCTTAATTTCATAATTTTCATTGTACATATGTATTTATTAATCAAACTTTTGCATAATCAATTAGTACATAAATGGGCTTATCGAATAGACACAATACATATGTTCAATTGGCATTGTGGTGAGAGTGATGAAGGTTTGTACCTTAACTAACTGTTTGACAGACAGATGCTTATGATACGAAAATACATACACCCGTATATGTATATCATTGAGTAGATCTGTAAAGTGGCTGTTCTATCTGGGCTTATTCTTGTGTAAAAGAAATTAAATAAAAAATCATGTAATCATAAACATTGGGTAACATTGAAATTTTATTACTTAATTAAAGTAAATATCCTTCCCATTGAATATAATCAAGTAACTCGTTGCCGAGTAAATTTTTAGACTAATCTGAATTATTTAGGTAGTGAGTTAAAAATAATTTTATTAGTAAACCGAAAAATCTGTATCTGTCCATAGAATTAAATAGAAGTATATTTTTATTCAATATGACAGTTTTCCAATACTAATTTGGACAAACCGTTTTTCTAACAAGTTGGTTATGGAGTATGAATTGTTTTAGGTTCACCATTAACATGTTTGGATGCACAGCAATATGGCACACTGTTGCTGGTTGATCCTGAGGAAGAATATTTTCCTGAAGAAATAGCCAAACTTAAAAGGGACGTAGACAATGGCTTATCTCTTGTTGTGTTTGCTGATTGGTACAATACCACAGTCATGAGGAAAGTTAGGTTTTATGATGAAAATACACGCCAGTGGTAAGTGTTTTGTACAATTTGTGTCCTGCAATTTAAAAAAATTATAAATAATTTTTCAAAAAATGTTAAATTTTGACTAGTTTTTTTACTGTTATCTTTTCATTCAAAAGAACCATATATAACATATTGTAGTCGTACAGGAGAAAGTGACCAACTAAGAAAATGTAAAATGTTCAGGAGGGCCATTTAAGTCACTTTTGCTTGGCAACAAAATAAACATCAATGCAGTTAGTCATTTTTACCAAGTCAATATATTATACTTCCAAGTTTAAAATACTTTGGGATGTTTGCAGGGCAATATTTAAGCTAGTAACATATCAAATAGTCCATGATCACGTTTTTGTAAAAAATGCACTTGGTCACTTTCTCCTGTATGACTACGATATATAAATTTGCTGTGTATTTTGGAATTCTATTGATTTCGTCCTCATTTACAGCGAGGTGATTGGTTAGTCACTCCTAAAACTGTCATACTTCTTTTGTAAAAATTTAAGGTGGATGCCAGAGACTGGTGGGGCCAATGTTCCAGCTTTGAATGAGCTATTGAGTGTTTTTCAAATAGCGCTTGGGGATCGTGTTTTTCATGGCAATTTCCAGTGGGGGGATCACGCCATGTACTACGCAAGTGGAACACACATTCACACTTTTCCCTTTGATGGTTTACTCCTAACCGCTCCCTTATTGGACCAAGGCAAGCAACTTCTATCTGTGGAAAACAAAGATACCAAGGCTGCGGAAGAAGTAGTCGATGTACCCATCTTGGGGCTTCTACAAACCAAAGGACATAGAATCCTTTCTAACAACATGGACAATGTTACGACTATGAGCAACCAGTCTCTGAATATTGTGCAGAGTGCAGGACGGGTGGTGATTTATGGAGACTCCAATTGTTTAGACAGCAGTCATATAGAAAAGGCGTGTTTTTGGATGCTAGATGCCATTTTAGGATACACTTCTGCTGGACACATGCCAAAATTGTTCCTCGATAACAATGTGCCACATAGAGAAGTCAATATCATTCCTTCAGGTGAGAAACATGTCATGAAGGTATTTTAAATATGTTGCAGCATTTCTTTTGGCAGTATGGAAATTTCTTTATTTGTCAATTAAGATTATAAAATATGACATACTTGATTCAAAGGATCTATCATATTAAATACCATATTTATATATGCACACATTATACAGTAAAAGCTTATGAATTTGTAATAATAAAAATGATCAAAATTCAGACAATATTTGATTAGAAAATTTGAAGAAAAAAATCCAATGATAGAAAGTGATGATTCAAATATAATTTGTATGTTGAATTATTAAATATTTATTATGATATAAAAGTATCAAACATTAAATATATAGTTTTAAATAATACAATATAAATATAAGTAAGATAAGTTATTTGTTGTTATTTATCACTATAATCATTCAATTATTGAGAAATTGAACTACACATTTGTGTTTGTAAACCGGCACAATAGAAACGAAGGATATTTTTTGTTCAGATTCTGTGTCTTTAAAATGGAATAAATTATGTATAATTGTGGCACATTCAAAACCATACATATCTTGGCAAACCTGCTTCCTGATAAATATATCTATTATTTGTGCATCACGGTAAAGATTGTTTAAACAATCATGGTTGGTTGAAAACAATTGGTGGAGACTGACCGGAGCATTTAGTTGTAACATAACGTCGTAACATCGCTTGCGGCGAGCATCACCGAGTATCCAAAACTATTGATGGAGCGCTCGGCTCGGTGTACTGACTGCCTGAATGCACGCTTTGTAACGTGTTACATTACGACGAAATACTCCGGTCAGTCTCCACCTTAATGTTTTCAATTAAAATAATGATATTCTTCTAGATTTACCACAGCGCATGGAAGGAAATGGACTTCACAAATATTCCAAGGTGCTGGAGAATACTCTGGGGACTGTAACGCAGCCATTGCCTGTTTGTCCAACTCTGGATATTCTCAAGGGGCAACCTCTCAATTACACCCCCTCTCTGACCTCTTCTCTCTATCGGCAACATCATTTGCTGCAGCAGAAAGATGTTCTCATTGGTATGTTGTTCAAATTTATTCACTTACTCTTAACTGGCATGCACAAAAATACCATCTTCAATATTCCCAAATGTGTCTGTTATACTCAAATAAGTGGTCAAAATATAAGTTCAATAAAAATCAAAATTTGTGTTTCAAGTGACTCCTAGTATGTAAAATATTTCAGAAAGAATCTTACGTACATTTCATAAAGGTCTCTGCTAATTAAAAAAACTTACTTAACTCAACCATAGATGGTGTCGACAACTAGCATTGAAAGAAGGTGTCAATTAAAGCATAAATACAACTTCCGGAATTTAAGTAGTTGTCAATCATGGGTAGAATGGTTGATGTTACATGCGTATAAAGTAATCACTTAAACCAGCCTATGAGGTTGTAAGCCCTATTAATACCTAGACTTCCATATTCTTCTTCATCTTTATTGAGATATCAAGCTTATCAATATTGCTTAACCTTATCAATATTGACACATACCCAGTGTGTAGAACTATACATAGGAACTAGATTACCAATAAGTACAGAGAGTATGTGAAACTTTACTTGCACAGGTTGTGAACAGTTTTCTATAATAATGAATTTGGCCTTGTCAGCAAATTTAAAAATAATGCATTATCAATCTTATCTTGTTTTATCCACTTTTTTAATGGAGGATTCTGAATTTTTACAGGGATTGGCAAAACATTCGACCGGATAGATGAGATTGATGATGGCATTTGGGTATGGCGCAACAAGCAACCATCGAAAGTGTACCCCACCACCTTGTACCCTCTTCAGTCTTCCTTTTCCTGGATAACTAGTTTCTTGCTTTTGCTGACCTGCAGCGTGGTATATGTATTTCTCAAGCACTTCATCTATAGGCCGGTCATTAGGAGATTAGCAACTGAAAGTTTCATGAGGATTATCAACCTATATTATGCGACGGGAGCTCGGCACACTGCTGTTCCCTAATGACTGGTTAATAACATAATTATAATAAATACTGACATAAAAGCATCATGCACTGTAGACACGTGTATAATAGTGATGGGATTAATATAATGGAAATATTTGATTGCTTCATTCATTTAAATATGATGTTGTAGTCCCAAAGGTATGCAACACTGCCCTACCAAAAAATGTACAGGAGAAATCAATAGGTTTTAGTAAATATAAAAGAAATTTTCAATTATGTCAATGGGCAAAAAAATTTTAGTTAGTGACTAATATTTGTGAAACTACTTTTGTTATTAGGGGCGGTCCTCGACTTTCTCACATATTTTTTTAATTTTATTTTGTGCTATATCAGTATATTTTTGTTATATCACACTATATCAGTTCCTTGAATAAATGTATGGAGAAAATCATAAACCAAAATTTCAACAAAAGTTTCCTCATTATATCCAAGATCTCGCTATATCCGTGCTCGTTATAGCTGAGTTTGACTGTAGTATTATTTCTAACTTTTAATATCCGTGATTCAGTGCATTTTGCTTAGACATCTTTTATATTATGACTGCCAAATATTGTAATTGTTAATTAATGTATTTCCGTAGCATAAATTATTATGAGTTTTAAATGAAATTTGTAAAAGAGAAAAAAATTATATTGAAAAAACTTTTGTCTAGGTGATACTTGAAATCTTTCTTAGTAAATCAACTAAGATGATTCTCAAGTAAATTTCATTTCAATAACGGATTCAAATGATGTAATTTTATGTAAGTATTATTGTATACTATATAAAGGTAGTTATTTAATTATATATAGGCTTATTTAAATAATTTTGCACATATCAAATACAAGAAAGGTAAATCATTTTAATTTGAAAAAATTTCAGAATGTTGGTTTGAAAGATTTTTTTAAGATTATAAAATAATTAACATAATGTCTGCAGGCGGTTTCTTAATCATTCCATGCCGGAAAGCGGGCATTTTTTTCGGATTCGTTTGTGAATTTTTTTTGTTTACTTATATACAATATTCAGTATCCTACCTGAATTTAAATATTTAATTATGATTCTGTCTTGATTTTTTTATATTTTCGGATAAACAATCATAATAACCAGGGTTATATGAGAGTGTTAACTGTAATTTTTTTATTGTACATTTAGTAATTTTATATAAGTTTAACAAAATATGTTATACGTGAAATACAAAACAAACAATTCTAAAAGATACTTAATACATAAAACATATAACCTTAATTTTTGCAATTATATAATTTTTTATTATAATTAATATAAATAAATATTTATGTATATATATATATATATATATATATATATATATATATATATATATATATATATATATATATATATATATATATATATATATATATATATATATATATATATATATATATATATATATATATATATATATATATATATATATATATATATATATATATATATATATATATATATATATATATATATATATATATATATATATATATATATATATTTGTATATATATTTTTTAAAAATGAAAAACTGCCCTTTCAAAGCAGTTTGTCTCTTAACAGTTATAGTACTTTTGCAAAAGTTAAAAAAATCAAATTGTTTTTCTTTTCCTCCGATCCGCGTGAAACTGGTTCAGTAATTCATAGATTATCTTGATTGGATTCACAATGCAAAATACCATTTTTTCTTACCATAAGAGTGTTATCAACATTTATATTTGTACTACTTCTATTTTCATCTTATTTTGTAGGTAATATTTCAACTTTTTGACGTCGATTATTCTTGAATGTTTAATATTTTTTAAACAGTTGAATAATTTATGTTAGTCATATTTGGAAATACATTTTTATTATTGTCTTGAAAACTACTTATCTATACAATGCTCAGTTTGGGGCAAATTTAGTAACTTCCAGAGGACTGATTTTTCTTTTTATACTGTGTCGGTTAGTTTCTTATGTACAAAATAGCATTAATATTAGTTTTCTTGTACTTAATTTTAAAAAATGGCTGTGGTGTAGTCATTAATTATTATCGTAATTTATCATGTAATTTTTTCATGTAAATATATTTATACCTAGTTAGAACTGGGAAAATATTTACAGCATATAATATTTTTATGATTCCTTCAAGGAAAATTACATGTATATGAGCATTATTACTTTACCAGAGTTGGAATTGCAGTGAAAGGATAATGCATTAACTTTATAATATTTATAGATTAGTTTTACTTTACTTTTATTCGGTAAAAATTAATATTCATTGGTTTTCTTTTCTGTGTTATTTACTTCCTGACAATACTGATCAACAGCCAGTTTCTAACAAAGTTGTAAAAAAAAGTCCATGTGTAAAATTAATGTTATCTTTTCCCTATAATTCCAGTCCAGGAATGCCTGTGGGTTGCCCATACTAACATTGTAACCGAAAAACTGTATATATGATTAGCATTCTGTCTTGTTAGTTATAAGAATGTATACTGTGGCATAAAAATATCTTAAATTTGTGTTTTATGATCAGTCCAAAAGGTGTATTTAAATATTTTTCATATTTACTTCCATTTAAAAATGAATTCGATTCCGCAAGTCAAGCGACATGTCCAACACATGTCACAACGGCATATTTTTGGGTCATACCAAAAGATGGCGCAAACCAACATAAGAGTGATATTTCTTATTCACTGATCTCAGCTACAGTGTTTATACGCTTAGGAAAATAATAATATAAATAAGTACTTTCTTCAAATTCTAAAAATATTGATATTTATTAAACTGAGCGCAAAAGCTTGTCTCTGGTAGTTCAGTAATTCATTATATTCTCAGCATACAAATTCAAAATACTTAGAATGTTAGTAATAGTCTAATATCAGGTTATGTTTACAGGTTAAATTAGTACTTTGTTTTGTTAAACACGTTTTTAAAGTATTTAATATGTCGTTTTGAATATTGAAAGCATTAACTTTGTGGATCATATTGATATATTATTTCGAGAAATAAAAATACTTTCTGTTCTGATCCACTCACATTTTTATTAACCAACTAGTTTCGGCAACAACCTGTTGCCCTCTTCAGGGTTTCATTTATTACTAATAATAAATATAATAGTAATAAATAATAATTGTAATAAATGAAACCCTGAAGAGGGCAACAGGTTGTTGCCGAAACTAGTTGGTTAATAAAAATGTGAGTGGATCAGAACACAAAGTATTTTTATTTCTCGAAATAATATATTTAAATATGTTTTAACATGACTTTACGTTAGCATTCGAATAAACATATTTTAAAATTTCTCGTGGAATTCTAACTCATAACTGAACATCAAAGGTTTGTAGAATTTATTTTGTATTTTAAAATCATTGTTCACTTTGTGGTATGGTAATATTACACTCTTCTTTTCAGTCATCGTTCACTTTGTGTAATACCACTTTCAAAGTGGTACATATTACACAAAGTGAACGATGACTGATAAGGAGAGTGTTTATAGAATTATTTATATATGGAGTTATAATATTGGAAGCTGGAAGATTCAAATATCACTTAACTAATTTTCCTAGGTCGCTTAGAATGCAGATGCTATCCCTGTGCTCATATATTGAGCTGCAATACGGCAGCTTTGTTTTCAATGTATTCAAATTAACGTTAAGTTTTGTAGCTAAGTATTTATTTTTAAATATTTTACTTTGATTTAATCTAGTCTGATGATGCATAATAAATAGTTTTAATGATTCATTTTATATAAGACGTAAAATCATCCCTTAAAGGATCAACTGGCATATTAACCCTTTCCTGGCAATTCTACCTAATATAAATATGCACATGATTTGTGGTGTATGTTTTTGTTATTACTATTTTTTTTAAATTTTATTTAATGTTATGTAGATTAAAAAAAATATTTCTTAGTTATTTATTTTTCGAGCAAAAGAACAAATTTACATAATTATTTTATTTTTTATTCCATGTTTATTCACTAACATTTCAAATTTGATATACATATGTACATAGAACCATCTACAATTCTGAGAAAAATAATATGTTATTTTTAGTATGAAATTTGAAGAACATGAAGATTTTGCAAAGTAGAAGTAATATTTTTCTATAAAAAGGCACTTAACCCTTTCCGGTCCCCCAAAAAATAAAAAATAAACAAGGTAGACAGTTACATTCCCATTGGAAAAAAATATTTTGTCCTCTGCTCCACATACTGTTGTAATAAATACGAGTGACAAAAGTGTAAGCTTGGAATTTAAATAAATAAAACTAATGATGAAAAAATGTCAAATAACATCCGACATGGGACCTAAGAGCAAAAAATCGATGTCGAATGAGATTCGATATTGGACCAGTAAGGGTTAACTGATTTTGTAAAATAAATTAGGTATGCCAGTTTGCTGTCCCAGGGATGATACATGATTATGTATTGTTAAATACTATTTTTTAATGTTGTTTAACCAGTTCCCTAACTAGCCCGAGCGTTACTCGGGTAAGGAGTTTGTATAGCATTTGACGAGCCCGAGCACATCGGGTAAATCGGGTAAACCGTATTCCGACTCGTCAGTCCCGCTTTGCCCGAGTTAAATATTGACCCATTTGTTTTTACTGAATTAGCCGAGCGGTGTTCGGACACTTTTGTTACCACTTGTGGGTGACAATTTCCTGCACCGAATTCCGAATTTTCTCGCCAATATTCTACTGTTAAGTGGTTAACCAAATGCAGAATTTTAGATTATTTTGGTAATATTTTGCAAGGGATTTTTATTTCAGATGCAACATAAAATTGTGTTACTATTAATTAATTTTGGGCAAACATGACTTCTGAGAACATAATTGTGTTATAAGAAAAAATTTCCTTTTTTTTATGTAAGCAGATTTATAAATGACATAAATAAGGTCCACACCTTTATGGAGGTATTTTTGATGTTTAGAGCAATAATGTTCGCGAACAAATTACATTACACTTTATTTTGTTTCAATTTCAATTAAGCGATAATGCCATTTTTTGCATGTGAAAATTTGTGCATACTGTGTATTGTTTTGACCAATATTATTTATCATACTGTATCAAAAGATTTTATAGAAATTTTACAACCTAATTTATCCATCAAAATAAATAAAACAATACCGTTCAGTGTAATTACATATATTATAGAGATAACACTTATACAAAACTGTGGAAAATAAAAGGACAGTTGGTAGTAAAGAGAACGGGGCTAAAGAGTTTGATGTATTTATAATATCGGTTTTATTAATAATTTGTAAGTCGGATAATATAGACCGAGAACACTAAAAATAGACATCTGCGGGTGCCCATCTAACTATAATACATCATTGGACAATACCAGTTGTTTTATCTAAAGAATTTGTATATTTTGGAAACACTGATGTAACTTACAATGAAAGATAAAATCTATACATCATTTTAATACTTGTGGTACAATAGAAAGCACTTAAAGTTATATATAACTTGATAATATGGAAAATACTAAAAGTTTAATTAAACTTAATAGTGTAGAAAATACCAAAAGTTATTTATAACTTAATAATATTGAAAATAGTTTTAAGCTAACTCAGTAATGTATCTAAATATATCTTCTATTATTCCTTTTATGGTTAAGTTTCATAAAATGTAGTTAATATGTCAAACTTTACATTTAATGGAACTAAATGGTGTACTATAGTATGCCAATTATTTAAATGACTTCTATTCATATTTTTATGGTCCTAAAATTATTTTACTGCCACTGGATCAAAATGTCACTATGAATGATGATAATTTTAACTTTTGTCAACATTAAAAGATGACCAAATTATGAAATGTCAATAGATTATCTGAAACACATATTGCTAATTAAGCTGATGAAAAATATCAGAGGAGCTATATCAAATAATGTTACCTCAGTTCTTTATTGTGAGATTAATCTTCCAGATTTTCAGTAACTCTTCCAAATATATAATTATAAAATAAAATATAAATTTGAATAACAGTTACCTTACCAAAGCAGCATATATAATTTGTATCATTGATCAATGTTTTAATTATTAAATGCTACTTTTATTTTATAATATTGTTGTTTATGTTGTTCAAAGATTTATTTAAATAGTTATAATAATGTTTATGATCCTTCATAATTATTTATGAAGAAACCAATTAAGAACTTATGTTTATATGCATAAATTAAAGAATTAACATACGAGTCTTGTGTTTTTATGTTTATATTTTAATTAATTTTTTTTGTTTTAAGTTTTTACTAAAACTTACCTTTTACTTCAGATCATCTTTAATCCTTATGCAGATATCCATTCCATTGAGTAGAGGTGGTATTCAGAGAGAAAATTTTAAAGATATTCAGTGTGTTCTCGAACCGATAGTTTATTCAAACAATGGCCCATAAGATGGATGCCAGACTGAGACCACATAGGAGACAGCTGATCATCCCCTCGCCATGACATGCCATTTTATGTGCATTATCACATATAGTTCCAGTGTGACTTGAGCCTCAACATGCCCTGAGGTCCTTTGCAGTGGTGGCCTGCCAGGCACACACTGCATTCATGTTTATTTCTTCTCCAATTAAACATATTATTTATATTTGACTTTAAAAAAACAATCTGTTGGACATCGTGGATACCTGGTGTGATACACACCGATTGTGATGCATTAAATGTGGGTGAAGGGGTTCATATTTTGGAGATAGTCTAATGCGGTGAATCCCATCGGTGTGGCATCACGCCACAGAGGTGGGACATGGAGATAGAACGCGACGGCACTTGTCAACTATTCCACATGTAAATATAATATGCTCATTCAGGATTTGATTTTGAATTTGTGTTTTGTAATAACTTCAGTTATAATATACCATGTTTTGAAAATTCACCTACTGTTTCATTAAAATAGAGGCCGGTGGGGCATATGACCTTTGATAAGACTACGGTGGGGCTCAGCATAAAGTAGGTTGGGAAACACTGGTCTAATGTATAGTGTAAGATGACTACCGGCAATACTGCTCCCTGCAAATGTGGTCTCTAATATTGGTATTTACTCCATGCAAAGTGTTTTGTGAGCAATGAAGATATCATTACTAAGGCTTTCAAAGTCCATATCACTGTCAATGCGGCATATAAGAAAATACTAAAAAGAGTCTACAATTCGCCACCATGTTCTAATGCCCAGGATGACAGCAGCAGGAATGTTAATAATCCTACTAGGGTATGCCCCAATAGGTCTGCACCGTCGGGCTAACCCCAAATCCCAAGTCCTGAGGAGGAATACCAGGCAAACCTAGTCTAACCGAATGATCCCATCAAGCATTTCCTCAAATTCTACCAAAAGAGGGCAGGTAAAGACTTCGAGACTTGGGAAGGTTAGACCAATAAGAGAGGGTAGGGCCTCGGCAGGACTATGGTCTTTAAGGACAGGTCAATAGATTTCTTTCACTGTAGGAATTATTTTTGATCATTCATCTTTCAGGATTTCGAATTGTGGGTACATAATTTGAGAGCAGTGAATAAAAGATTTTTTTTTTCATTTTTCAACAGGAACATACGTTTATTTTGAAATTAGCATGAATACAAATCATGGCATTAAGTGTTTACCATACATGAAGATGTTTAAATAGCATTGGCAGTACATTACAAAAAATTACATTTGTGCATCAGCAAAATATACAATAGCCAAAATGCCAAAACTCTTGCCTCCAACTCCAACACAATATGCCCTTTTCCTACAACAATCATATTTACACGCAATCAATAATAGTATTGTAATTAGCAACATGTATTATAAATCTTAACCATAAAATGCCAATCTCATTTAAATAGAACAAAGAAACACGTAAGGAATGATTAGTTGAGTTTGTGCAAAAGAAGTAAATACTTTACAAAAAGAGATTATAACTTGTCAAAAAACGTATCGTACTTTTGTGCTTTTAATTTTGGACATTTTTACAAAAATTGGCTATTGTATTCAGAAAGTTTTACAATGGAAATTTTTAGACTTTTTTGATTAACTTGATTGCAGTATGAAACTGTACAATAGACTTAAAATCATTTAAATATGATACCAAAATTAAAATAAATTATTAATTTAATAAAAATTTATAAATATCAGTTCGAATTTATAATATTATGTAGAAGAATAAAACAAACTCCAAACAGACAGATAACGAATTTGATTATATTTTCAGAAATAGATGACTTAAAGAAATAATATTTTTTTGGGAAATACCAAAATGCTTGCCTTTACATAAAACATTTAATCAAATTTGCAGTGATAGAAATAATAAAACATTTATTTCACATCTATATAATATTTATATTAGACATATATAATGGAATATCACCTTCTGAAATCGTCACTTAACTTAGAAACTTAACATCAAATCTTTTGTATACATCAATAGCTCTACAAGGGAACTCAACGTTTATTATGGCTATGTAATAATGTTCTTTAGAAAGTTTGAAAAATAATAATTTAACAAATTTGGAAAATTTCTTTACATTTTGGGTATAATTTCCTATGTACTACTCGATAAATAACACATTTATTAACTTTCCCACATCGAAATGACACAGAAGAACCAATATCAAAAGGCCAGGTTCACACGGCCAAACATCTTTTTGTCGTATTCCATTCGATGTATCTAATAGCGAGTGAATAGTCATCACTCACTCGGATGAAACTGAATACTGAAAAAGCAGTACATCACCGTGTAACCTTACCCGATGTCATATATTTTTTAATGTTCATTAATAGTGAATATTTTAGTCTAAGAAAATTGATTTAATATACATAATATTTTGTTTGCTCACAGCAACTCTTTTAAATTTCGAAATATTTTATAAACAAATTACACTCCTATGTGGGCTTCTCAAGCCAAAGAAGTAAATTCAAACGTTTTTGATAATTAATAATTTCACAAGAAAACATAAAATAGCTCCTTAGACAGAGCATACGCAACTGGTTTGTGTAGCAGAAATTCTTACCTAGCTACATGCATCAGGCTGTTCATGGTACCCTCGTTGGGGTGTTGTGCACAGAAAAAATAAACAAAATATTTTACTTGAAACTTCTAAATGCACATTTAGCAAACAGCTCTGTGATTTCAAAATGTTTATTTTCTTTTTAAAACGTACTTGGTAATAATTTTATATATAATTTTTAGGGCCAAATAAAAATGTTAATATTACATTTACTTTGGAGTTGACTTCACCACAGCCACAGTTCAGACTGAGGCTATAATGAGTTAATTTGTAAACGTAATGCTCTCTAGAGCCAGTCTTCATTTTAATACTTTGACACATTCATACATAGGGATTGCGAATATATTGGGACACTAAAAATGGTAATAAATGCTTTTAACATTGTAAATATCTGAACATTTTCTTAACCTCTTAGGATTATAAGAGTCTTAGTTGGCAACAGCCGACCAAGGTCAATCACAGGGTCAGAACAGCAATTCTGATTGAGTTTGTGTTTCTCCAAGCAATTTCTGAATTTAACTCTAACTTAATCTAAACTAGATATCATATTCATAATGTATCATTAATAAATTGTTCATTCACAATCACCAATCGCTTTCAAATTGGATGATCCACATTTCAACCGAGTGAAACGTGTCCAACATGAAGAGGATTTCCTTACACATATGGTAACACTAATATACATGGGAACACATTAAAACTGCAGCGATATTTCTCACTTAAGGTGAATAGAACTATGGGATGGAAGGTGGACAACGACATTGAGGATCGACAGAGACTATCCCCGTGTTGTGTCCCTTCATCTGCGCAGTCACCTCTCACCGTGCGATCTCTCCTCTCACTGCCTCGGAGTAATATTGGCACATCATTTTAAGTTTCCCTTAACGAGGATACATTTGCGGGATACATACATACGTTAATATAAACATTTGGAAGCATACAACCTATTTTAATTAAACATCACATGTATTACACTTATTACACCAATTGCTTCAGATATTAATAATCCTTATCAGTTCAAAATATTAATATTATGCACAATATGAAGATTGTGCCACATAAAACATTCATAAATTTTACTCCTGAATATTGTAAACTGTTATTGATATATAAATAAATCCTAGAATATTTATTCTAATTGTATAAATATTGTTATTGTATATTTATATATATATATATATATATATATATATATATATATATATATATATATATATATATATATATATATATATATATATATGTGTATATATATATGTGTGTATGTATGTATGTATCAGTATACACACATTTATACCAGATGTAGATTGAACAATCAATTCTTTACAGTGGGATTCATGATTATATGATTACAAAAGTACAAAAAAATCCTCGAATATGATAAATGGCAGTAATATGAAGAATGGTGTAAAGAAAACATCGGGGAATGTGGCCCGCACTTGAAAGTGCAATGAAATGCATTACACAAGAGCGTAACAGTAGTGGCTAAAGAATCCAGAATCATTTACTTGTTCTCGAAGGTTAATAATTTACTCCATACATATGCATAATATACAATTATGCAGATTATGTGGTAGTACATTTAATATAGACATTGATAAGTATAAAGCAAATCTTATAAATATGAAAAGCTTTTCACATTATGGCAAATATAACAAAATAATAGGTGTCGCATTAAAAAAACAATTAATAATATTAATTTTATAAGTCTTGGCAAATATAATTTTACTTTTGGACACCTTAAAACTTATTCACATATGACATAATAAAACAATATTATATATTTTAATAAAATCCAATATTAATGAATAATAGCCGAATTCCAATTGAGGAAATCGCAATTTAAAATAAATCCACATCCGATAATTTCTCACCAAATGAGGAAAGCTTATAAGCGCTAAAGACCAGAATGGATATTCACTTCAGTAATATTCCAGATCACTCGCACTACATTACTTGATGGCACTCATGTTTTGTAAAAACATTTTCACTTTGTTCTTTAGTTAAATTACTCGCACATTCACCTCCAGTCCGCACTATCAATTCTCATCTTGACACTTCCCATATAGTTCAAATACAAAAATGGTACATCACCGAATCATGCGGACATGTAACTGACACTCCAGAATCTAATAATTAGTTGGTATACAACTTGACTTCGATTGCAACGATGCTAAACGATATTCGGTTTTTCAGCATTTTAATAAATTACAACCAAAATGACGCTAGGGAACAGTTTTTTGTATGATGAATTTAAATTTTGAAGGTCTGTTTGTTTGGCATTCACATTTTGTCTGATTTACAGTTTTCCGCACAAGATTTTGGATCTAAGATCCTTTTCGCGGCGTTTGGGCTTGGATTGCTTTTGCGAGTTGAGTGTCTGTTCCATCTGGAGAGTCTTGCTGACTTGTGCGAGGATTTCAGCTGTGGTTCGCCCGGGGGTGGCGCTGCAAGCAGCACCGGTGTGCGGCTAGTGCTGCCGCATGAGCGAATTTCAGACGTGCCTCTTGGTGTGCAGGGCCAGGTGGTCGGAGCGGGAGAAGCAGCGGTCGCAGTTGCGGCACTTGAAAGGCTTGGCACCCGTGTGCTTGCGGAAGTGACGAGTCAGCTCGTCAGAGCGGGCAAAGCGCCACTCGCACCCGTCCCAGGAGCATTTGTATGGCTTTTCCCCTGAAATCAAACGGATCTTCGTTTATTTGGGTCTGTAATTACATTTACCCGACGGATTCTCCAGTTATTTGGACACGTTGCGCGTGGCAACGAGGATAGCCTGCAACAACTAGTTGTGATCGGTAGCCTGGATGGAAAGAGAGGGAGAGGAAGATCCCCCACACGATGAACCGATCAAATTAAGGCAGCAGCAGGCACATCAGTGGTTGGAGCGCTACGTGCAGCGCAGTCAAGGGATAACTGGAGAAGAGTAATTGCTTCTGCAAGGGTCACCACTCTCAACAATGAAGAATTAGACGGAAAAGAAGAAATAACATTCATTTTCTTATGATGTGAATTAACATCTGGTTTCAAAATCGCAAAGTCGTTAGTAAGAAATCTTGAGATATTGAGTTAATGTCTTCCATGCACTATGTAGTTAAATAGCCAACTCTCCTTTGGAATACACCCCCTGAGATAGAATGACGAATCGTACAACTATGTAGATATAACAATTCATCATTCCAAAGAAGAGATTCCTATTTAACTACATAGTTTGCCTAATAGCATAGTGGTTTGGGTGTTAGGTGGTTCAAAGTGTCAAAATAAACATAAGTGATTTTTCTTTTTGATGTATTATTTATAAAATATATTATTACCCTGGACTGGTACCGGCTGATTTCATTTCCCTTGTGTATTTAACGAACAAGGTAACACTGCTTATATAGGATGCAGTGCCCTTTGTACCATTGGGTGCGGATAAGTGTAAGAAGAACAATATATTCATAAAAAAATTATTCCATACTTTCAAGTTCCTGAAAATATGAATCCACAAGTGGTTTTAAAAGGCCAAAGTCATTAAAATATAGGTCAGAAGTAAAATTGAAAGTATCTACACTTTGAAGTTTAAGTATAAACTTTCATATGTGATCGAAGGGTTGGACTTTTTGTAATGACTCATTTTTTTAAATCTATTTGTTGATTTGTTTTATCAAATATTTTTTAGATTTGTATTTGTATTTGGTGACACTTTCCTTATCTACATAGATAAAGCATTCATAATTCCAGCACAGGGATATAATCATGAAGTTAGATACGTACCTATTGTTCCAAAAAATGCATAATTTACTTCAATTCAGAATAAAGCGAAAATCTTCTCCTTGAAAATACATAAGTCAATGGGAAATTAGTTTTAACTATACGATTCTCGTCCATATTGTGTTTATAAATCATAAACACCAGAATCTAGCCCTGGGGCTAGAATGGATATTTTCTCTAATAAAGCTCGGAGCTGAGAAAGTGGATAATTCACATTTTTGTTCCTTAATAATCATTATAGAATAATATAAGATTTTACAACAGATACATGGATATTAAGTTAAAATATAATAAAAATAGATAATGATAAATTATAAAAATTTAATTGATATATTATAAATGTCTAAACAGGAAGGAATGAACGAAGAGTCTGGGCATTTTCAGGACCCACGACATGTTTTCGGCTGGCTCAAGTGATCATTCCGCACACCTGTGTAATGTCTGCATACGTACCACTTGAATTTTGGAACTTGTATATATGCAATATCCAAACATTACGTTCGAGTTAGGGGACATCTCTGAAAATTCTCAATAAATAAATTATTTATTTAAGAATTATTAACCCACACATATGTAGATATGTCGATGTGGCTCTATAGCGGGAGGAGGATGGAATAGTTTAGTACATACCCGTGTGCGTCCTTTGGTGAGCCTTGAGATGCGAGCTCTTGGTGTAGACCTTCTTGCAGCCCGGGAACTGGCACTTGTGTATCCGGCGCTTGGAGTCGGGCGAGTCGTGGCGCGGCGCGTGCTGGCGCGGCGCGCAGAGCGGCGGCGCGAGCCCCACGCCCTGCGACACGAGCCGCGTGAAGCCGCTGGGCTGCGCGGGCAGCCGCACGAGCGGCGCGGGCGGCGGCGCCACCGCGCTGCTCTCAGGGCTCGACGGCGGCGTCAGTGTGGGAGCCACGAACCGCAGCGCCAGGCCCGATTTGCAGTCGTCGTTGGAGTCCGTGTCCTCGTCTTCGTCGTCCGACCTCAGCTTGAACAGCGAGTCCTCGTCGTTCCTGAACTTGAACAGGGGATCCTCGTGTCTCATTTTGTACGGAGATTCTCTGCCGGGGAAAATGTCTTCGTACGCTCTGGAGTCGATCGGCTCCATCTCCAGCTTCCAGTCCAGGCAGTTGGGCGGGGGAGGAGGCTCCATCAGCTTCTTCCAGGTACAGTCGGCCTCCGAGGAAGCCTTCTTGGAGAATCTAGGCTCATCCTTGAGGTATCGCTCCATCTCGTAGCAATTCTGAAATCGGACGAGGGGTGTATTAGTAACTTGTATTCAGTTTGCATTCCAAGTACCGATATGGCAAATGTGCTCCGAAGAGCAAGAGCAGGGATACAGTTGCCGACGGATATCAAGGTCCGGAAGGTGTCTTATCTGGGGCATGTGCTAAAAGGAGAGAAGTACGAGCTATTTGTACTTAATCATAAAATGCAAAATAGAGGGTCGACGAGGTGTGGACAGAAGACAGATATCTTGGTTCCGAAATAAACAAGATTGGACGGGGATCAGGACCGTCGAGATGCTTTTCGGAGCTGCCTGAGACAAGGACAATTAGTCTCAAGTGATAGTCGACGTCAGAGGGACCTGAGATGGCACGAACAAAAGACAGAAGACTGTCTAACCGTGAAGACGTTTCTGCATAGTTGCGCCCTTATTCACAGTTGTTACAAAGCTCTAGTGAGAAAATAATAGTGATATTGATCGATTTCCAGTTTACTTCTCCCCGGATATTTTAGTCTTTCGATGAGAGCTCTGAGATCGTTATCGCACGTTAACAAATCTAAGTCAAAGGTGTATTGTAGGTATACAGGAAAACCACGCTTGGCGCGGAGGATTCATTCCAGTACTTAATGAAACATCATTAACCGAGGTCATCACAACGCGTACTGTAATTATATCAAAAGTGTCGGGAAAAGCATCAGAGCAGCAAAATCGTGCGCCATTTCGGAAATGCCAATAGGACATTGATGGTAAACCTTTTTGGGCCTGAGTGGCAACAAATATGTCGCGTGCCACATGCCATGGAAATAAAAATGCATCAAATGTTTGTGTAACTTCAGATTTAAAATATAAACAAAACATTATTACATCGAAAAAATAATAAAAAATATAGTTACGTATTAATGGCAAGATAAAATAAATAAATAAAAAACAAAAATAAAATAAATAAACAAAAACGGGGTCGTTAGCCCCGTAAATGCCCAGACTTCCATATTCTTCTTCATCTTTGGTGAGATTTCAAAAATAATATGAAAATTAACTCCTATCATTAGAGATAATCCAGATTTGTGAACAAGTATTTAGACACACTCAGAATGTTGTAATATTTTTGTGTTTCTGTGGTCAACTATAATTGGTTTTATTTAATGTATATTCTTTTAATGTTTTGTTTACACATATTGCTGTTGTTAACCTAAATAATAAAAGTCTACCTTTGGACGAGCTTTCGTCAAGCTATCGGTGCTAAAAATTATTTAAGCATGTGAAACTCGAAGCTTTGAATCCGAAAAAGGTCGATATCGAGTTGTAATAAGGACCAAAAAGATCAATTACAAAAATACATATTGGAATGCTGCTTAAAATACACATTGGAAAGTCTTTTTATAGAATAATTTCTTTGAGAAAACACACTTACAGGTTAGCCGAGACCAACGACCTAAAACATAACTGAGAGATTATGGTCAGTAAAGACTGGTATTGCGCTTATATTTACAGACACTCTTCTGTTTCTGAAGAAATTTAGAACCTATATATTATATCTTAATATATATATATATAATATATATATATATATATATATATATATATATATATATATATATATATATATATATATATATATATATATATATATATATATATATATATATATATAACGTGGTAATATTTTACTTTTGTAAATTGGGTGTAAATAATATGTAAAGTGGGTGTATAATAATAAAATAAACAATGTGTTGCTTTGTAATTAAAGAAACGACAATAAAAGTTTATTCTTAATTAATCTTTACAATAATTTTTATATCTATCTGATTCTGACAGTTAATAATATTATATTTTTTCTATCGGATCTCTTTTGTTTAATTCTGTGCGACGCATGCGACATCTGGTGGTAGAACTGTTTTATATAGGTACTATTTGTAAGTACTTAATAAAATGTATAGGTAGGTAGGTACCTAGTTATTTGATTACACACACATAAATATATATATATATATATATATATATATATATATATATATATATATATATATATATATATATATATATATATATATATATATATATATATATATATATACATATATATATATATATATATATATATATATATATATATATATATATATATATATATATATATATATATATATATATATATATATATATATATATATATATATTATTTACCACTTGAGTTTATTTTATTATAATGACTAGTTTTGGTAGCTATGCTTCCATCTTCAGGTCTAAATGTAAAGAAGAAGAGGAACGTTTATATAGATTCATACCATATATCCCCTAAAATAATTATCAAAAAAAATTCTTTGACATCTCATCAAAGATGAAGAAGAATATGGAAGTCTGGGCATTTACGGGGCTGACGATCATCATAGGCTGGTTTAAGTGATCACTTTCCACACGTGTAACATTCACCAATTCTACCCATTATTGACAACCACACCACTCAAATTCTTGGAAGTTCTATATATATGAACTAATTTACCAGCCTATGACTGTTGTCAGCCCCGTAAATGCCCAGACTTCCATATTCTTCTTCATCTTTGATGAGATGTCAAAAATTAAATTAAAATAACTCCTGTAATTGGGGTTAATCCAGATTTTGAGAACAAGTATTTAGACACGCTCAAAATGTTGTAAATAAAATTATTCGTTTTAGTCATCGCTGATCTCAATAATCATGTAGTTATCCCTCCGCATTCCTGGATCCTGATTCCTGACAGATCTTCTATTTGCGAAGTAATTTATTTAAAAATAAAAATATGCGTTGTAAGGAAACACAATCCATTGATTGGATCCTACAAAGTATTCTCGACATCTACTACAACTCGATTACGCCGTATAAATTAGTTTGTGGGCTGGATACCAATAATGGAAAACTATAGTGATTCGCGGGGTTCGGTTCCGCTAACATGCCGCGACAGAAAATTGCATTTTAAAATATTCATGAAAATCGTCGTTTTATTTTTATACAGTGGATGGCGAATCACTATGAATAAATCAAAACCAAACAAGCTTTATATAGATTTACATAATGAGCTTAAATGATCTCAACTGACTATTCCACACCTGGGTACTTTCCTCACACGTACACACTGAGTACTTGATAGAGTTGTCCACAGATAAGAATGCCAAATTCTCATAGGGTGACCATGGTAAAAAAAATATAAATATATTTTTTTAACATTATTTACTTTAAGTTTTTATTTGAACATTGACATCAGGATAATAAATGCAACAGTGTAATATACATCTGATTTTTAGTCTGAGAGATGCGTTTAACATAAAAACGAACACGATATGAGTATGTACAGATTCAGGGCAAAGGAACATTTAAACAAAATATTTTAATTTATAAGTTTTATTATAAATGAATAAGTATAAATAAAAATAAATTATGAATATAAAATTGTATGAATATTTAGTATAAATAAGATTCAAATAACATTTAACAAATGTTATACATTATTAACATTTAACAATTTTAACTTAGATAATTAAATAAATATTCAGATGTAATAATGACGTCCATCAACGCTTCACGTTTATTCTGAATGTTTTTATAAACCTTCACCACGACTTCCTTGGTTTATCCAGACACAGTCCTTCCATGTCCCAACTTCGAAACATCAGACATGGTCACTGTATACAAACAGACGTGCAGCCAGTCGAAACGCGTAATTTTACCACTACATTTACACGCTTGCATATAACACAAACGATTTCTTAAGGTATTCTATGGCATTCTTATGTGTCGACCAGTATACCTACATAATTCTTACCGACGATGTGTGAGCATTTTTACCGAAGTTGCATTGTAGTGATGTATAGTGATGAAGCTCATTTCTATATTATTTTTTGACATCTCATCAAAGATGAAGAAGAATATGGAAGTCTGGACATTTACGGGGCTGACGACCGTCATAGGCTGGTTTAAGTGATCACTTTACACACGTGTAACATTCACCAATTCTACCCATTATTGACAACCACACTACTCAAATTCTTGGAAGTTCTATATATATGAACCAATTTAGAAACCTTGTTCTTGAATCACTAGAGACATCTATTGGTAAGATGTAAAGAAGCTTTTTACTAAGCAAAAACTCTTATATTAGTATGTGAGGTCCGAATCCTGGATTATAATCACACACATGAGAAACGCCAGAAAATACCATTTTCATTTTTATTATTTAAGCTTATAATTTGACCAGATAATTTATTTACAACATTTTGAGTGTGTCCAAATACTTGTTTACAAAATCTGGATTATCTCCAATTACAGGAGTTATTTTCATATTATTTTTTGTCAGAAAATAATATGAAAATAACTCCTGTAATTGGAGATAATCCAGATTTTATGAACATGTATTTGGACACACTCAAAATGTTGTAAGCTCATTTCTGCTTAAATGGCTTCATCAATAAACAAAATTGCCTCAATAAACAAGAATCTTCAAGCCATGAACGAATCACCATTACATTCATTAAAATTGGCTGTGTGGTGCAGTTTACACGCTGGCGGGATTATCGGTCCTTATTTCTTTCGAAATAAGGAAGGACGACGAAAGTTACGACGAATGGCTATCGAGCAATGCTGACTGATTTTTTGTTTCCAAAAATAACTTTTTATGGAGCTTTGTTACGTCATTGGCTTATGCCGACAAACCAGCAACTCTTGAAGCATTGGTAGCTAATATTCATTTAGGATTTTTTACGGAGTATGTGGAAGTTTTTGGCAAGATAATGTAGTTAATTAAGATAATGTAGTATTTTAATGTTTTAGAATTTAATGAACCCTGATTATGACAAGGTTCTTGTCGAAACCGGTAGGTTAAAGTGTACTAATAATAAAAAAGTGGTTAAAACAAAGTTGTTTAATTGTATAAAGTTAATATTCAAGCCACCATTGCAATGCATTGGCGCTATACGGCCAGATTAATCGGAAAAAGTATTAAAACATTGGACTGATCGAAAGGACTATGTAGCTCGTAGCCACGGCGGACATATGCCGGAAATCATTAAAAAAATAAATGCCATAAAATTATCTATCAGATAATAATAATAACAAAATCGTTCCTACAATATTTCTGTCTTGTATTATTATTTAAAGTTCTCGAGCTCTTAAAAAAACACCCGTTATTTTATTGAGAATATGCTTTATTTGTTATCTTCCTTTAGAATTCCGTTTCTTTTTTATCTCGTTTGATCAGGAACTCGCCTTTGAAATCAGGGATGTATTGTCGGAAGATGTTTTGCGTTATTAATGGAACATTGCTAAAAACAAGTTAATGTCAATAATAATCATATAACATTTTAAGTGTGTCAAAATGTTGTAAATAAATTATCTGGTCAAATTATAAGCTTAATAATAAAAATGAAAATGGTATTTTCTGGCGTTTCTCATGTGTGTGATTATAATCCAGGATTCGGATCTCACATACTAATGTAAGAGTTTCTGCTTAGTAAAAAGCTTCTTTACATCTCACCAATAGATGTCTCTAGTGAAGTTCTAGTGATTCAAGAACAAGGTTTCTAAATTGGTTCATATATATAGAACTTCCAAGAATTTGAGTAGTGTGGTTGTCAATAATGTGTAGAATTGGTGAATGTTAAAGTGATCACTTAAACCAGCCTATGACGGTCGTCAGCCCCGTAAATGCCCAGACTTCCATATTCTTCTTCATCTTTGATGAGATGTCAAAAGATAATATGAAAATAACTCCTATAATTGGAGATAATCCAGATTTTGTGAACAAGTATTTGGACACACTCAAAATGTTGTAAATCATTATTTTATTTGAATATTCGTGTTATTGACAGTTAAATTAAATTGATAATAATGCAAAAGAAAAGCGAGAAAAGTGTGATGTGATCGGCCGTAGGATAAAGGTACTGTAAGGAGGTTATTTACAAAAAAAAACTTTTAGGGAGTGCTGACAAAAGGTGAATGGAACATAATCGTGCGTGTCATATCAAGGTGTGACTCGGTGCGTGTTTACTAACAAAATATTACAAGGTAGAGTGAACATTTAAAAAAAGTAAAAAAAATCATTAGTGAAATTAAAAAGGGTACTGAGCGTGCATGCATTCTGATATTAATAGATATAACAATTAATTAAGCATGTTCAATACAATCTAGTTTGTGGTGACAAATTATTAAACCCTTGGCTACCATAGCTTTAAAGGTAACTTTGCTAGAAATTTTCTTTCTACCGTTCTGGAGGTCCCGGGTTCGATTCCCAAGGGGGGTAAAATAAATATAAGTGATTTTTTCACTGTCATATTTATTCAATATTACCCTGGACTGGTACCTGAAGCGGAGGACTGATCACCTTTCCTTTGTGTGTAAACGATCAAAATAACACTGCGTCTTTATGACGCAGTGCCCTATGCACCATTGGGGTGCGGATAAGGGATTTATTATTATTATTATTGCTAGAAATACCGCGATTTAAACATGAATAATTCAAAGTCAAATGTGTTCGATAATTTATAAACACTCAGTGCCATTATTCAAACAAATCTGTATTTAAATGTCATTTTCAATGAAATGAAAATATCTGTCGGAGTTTAGTTAAGAGGGGATCATTAGAATGGTAACTAGTATACATAAATTTTAGCTTGAATACGAACACAATATGTTTTGCTGTTGCAAGTTTTTATCAAGACCTGTGAAAACAAGAATGATTGTATACGATCTTTTTATAAATATATTTTTATACATATTGTTGTATCTCTTATTATTTTCTTAAAATTCTAAATATAACCAGACGATGAATCAAAATATAAAATAATACGTACGAATTTTATAGAAACGTCTAAAAATAGTTTTAAAGAAGGGATATTATTTTTTTTACTTTACGACAACAGTCTTTGAAGACGTCGCAAAAAATAAGCAGTTACCTATTTATTATTGTCGGATACGAGTAATCAATGGGGTGGTGTGGTTATATTTTTAGTGTGGAATTACACATGGAGATCGATCACAATCATATCACGTAGTGATATAATTCAATTTGGCCACTCTTATACTTGCTGGTAGAGAGAGAAGCCACGGCGACATTTTTTGTATACCATACCGTATATGTTCTTTTTCTCATATTATTTATTTCTCTACGTTATTAGAGATGTAGAAACGTTATGTTGAAATATTTTGTATGTTTCCAACCATGTATTTAAATATGTTTTTAATAATAAAATATTAATTAAATAAATAAAAAATATGATCTTAAAATCTGTTTTTTTTTTAGGAAAGTCGTCCTATGACGTTAACGTCCAGCTGTCCCTCCATCTCTTTGGTGGTCATTCGGGAAGGCAGTGACCCGATGGTATCTCGCTAGCCGCAATGTTTGGGATATATTTATAATATACCATATATGTACATATGCACCTATATTAATGGTATTTTACGTACTCATAAATATGATGAATTTCTGTCATATTTAATTAATTAATTTTCTTTTAAAAGGTGTTTTTTTTAGCTACTTGAGCGTTGATGTGTTACTTGAGAGCAGTACAAAAAAATTAAATCTTTATTTGGTCTACAATAATAAACGTATCGCGACAATATGCCAGGGAAACAATGAATCCTGTCAATACGTTCATTATTTTAGACCAAATACACATCTTATTTTTTTTGTACTGGGCTCAAGTAACACATCAAAGTTCAAGTAGCCCCGTTCTACGGTACCTTAACATTTTTAATCTCAGCACAATTGCAAATGCTATCTCAGTTTTCTTCCTTTTGTCAATAGAAACTTACTGTTTGCTCCCTATTTATTTTCCTTTTTTTGGGGTAATGTGCTTTACCCTTATTTTCACTTCCATTATCTGCGTATTCCACTCCTAATAAAGAGTCTTCGCAATACTTCGTACCTTAACGAGATCCGATACAGCGCCCTATGCATCACTGGGTGCGGATAGGAGTCCAAAATTTCAAGACATTTTTGTACTTTACATAACCTGGTGTAGTTAATTTATGACTTCGGTAGAAGTTTTATTTTGTTTTATTTGGAAATTTTAATGAAAAATTACACATACATTTACATTAATAAGTAAAAAAAAACAGGTATTTGTAACATTCCATTTACAATTTTTCACATGTCATTAAATATAAGTACCTGGGAAAGGGGCGGGATGGATAAAACGGGGAAAATGGAAAGAAAGTAACATTCAAAAGTATTTGTTTTTAAAATAAACATACTGAAAAATTTGAAATAAGTTTAAAAAATATTTTCATTCAGGAATGAAAAGTTACAGAGTTCAACAAAAAAGTTCATCTCCGGATAATATATAAGGGAAGATTTTGTATCTGGATTGGCGACATTGTAGGTTTACTAGAGAATCGATTTAGACAACCTCCCCCTACAGCAGGGATGGCGAACTTATGGCGCGTGAGACGATTTTGCATGGCACGCGAATGAAGAGTAACATCTAAATATCATCTAAATACCGTTCTGTTAGGGTAAATTTACTATCTTTAGATTGGTTAAAAAAAGGAGAATAAATTAAAGTGATTATTCAAAAAATTAAAAGAAAGTAGGCATATTTTTTTTCATATACATATTACATTCCTGTGTATCGTTATTTTTTCAATGAACTTCATAAAATCAGACATAAGAAGTAGACTTACAGAGGAAAGTTTTACTGCTTGTATTCTCTTAAAAGCAACTAGCTATAAACCCGATATAAAAAAATTGGCATCTAGCACCAACAACAAAAATCTAACTACAAAAGTAGCCATTATTAAGTAGTTTATTATTATTTTCGATGAATTGATGCTTTGTATATATTGAAAATCTGAAGTTACACAAACATTTGATATATTTTTATTTCTATGGCATGTGGCGCGCGACTATTATTTTATTGGATTTTTTTTTTTGACTCAGTCTCAAAAAGGTTTGCCATCTCTGCCCTATAGATCCCCGAAGATGAGAAATAATTTTTAGTGTCATATTACAACATGCCTCGAGTCGCGCGGCGTTCCGCGGAGCTTGGCTGTGGTTCCCGATATTACCATCCCTCCATCAGTTGGCTATATTTCGCAACCTTACTTGATTTGGGGAGACAGTGTTTCCAATAACCGAATGACTATAGGAACGCTGACATGATTATTTTCATATAAACAAGTTTATCCGTTTTCTTTGATGAATATCGCTGCATGTTTCACTTTTTTAAATTTAATAATAATCAATTTGATCTTCCAACGTTTAATGATTTTTATAAGAGGACTATGCAAGTTCAAATTGATTTTATAGATAAACTATTTTTTGACATCTCCAACATAGAGGAAGAAGAATATGGAAGTCTAGGTGTTTCTCAATTATGTGATTATAATCCAGGATTCGGACCTCACATACAAATGAAAGAGTTTCTGTCTTTTGTCAATAAAAAAGGCTCTTTCATCTAACCTATAGATGTCTCTAGTGAAATTCTAGTGATTCAAGTATTATGTTTCAAAATTGGATCATATATTTAGAACTTCCAAGAATTTGAGTAGTGTGGAATAAATGAAATAAAAATAATCGATTTATTAATTAAAACATTGATTTATTAATTATTTCAAATAATATTCCACTGTTAAAAGTAATTAGTCCGCCTCCGTAGTGTAATGGTCAGCACGCTCGGCTACCGTTCTAGAGGTCCCGGGTTCGATTCCCAAGGGGGGTAAAATAAATATAAGTGATTTTTTCACTGTTATATTTATTCAATACTACCCTGAACTGGTACCTGAAGCGGAGGGCTGATCACCTTTCCTTCATATGTAAACAATCAAGATAACACTGCGTTTATATGACGTAGTGCCCTATGCACCATTGGTGTGCGGATAAGGGTTTCATTATTATATTATCATTATTATAAAAGTAATTAAAATGAACGAACGCGAATTATTCACTCGATTAATAAGCATTAAAATAGTAATCTAAAATTAAATGAGCAGTTATTTTATAAAATATGGTAGTCGGTCTCAGAACTCATAAAAATATTTAAATATTAAAATATTTTTGGAAAATATAATTATTTCTCAGGATATTAAAATTAACAGGAAACACTTTGCACAGGATCCAACGATAACTTTTGTTTTTCGGTTGATATTTAATGTTTGATATTTAAATAAAATGAAAAACATATTCAAATACTATCATCAATAAAATCCCGATTATTCGATTTTAACAAATTATCATATTTATCCCATAACAGGTCTTAAAAAAAGACGAAGATACCATTTTAAATGTATAAAATATTTAATGGTTATTTTTGTTATTCTAATGATGATGTAACTAAGTACATATACAATAAATTTATTAAAAAATCTTTTTTTATAATTTTCCATTTTAAAAATAAGAAAATATTAAACAGCTTGTCTCTGAATAATTTGTAAGATCCCATAAAAACTGGTTTGTATTTACTGGTATGTTCGATGCAGAAAATTGTGATGAAAAACATTTTAGATGTACATATTTCAACATTAATTTAACACAATTTAAAAAAAAATAACTTCATAATCGTATTGAAAATTATGATAAGGTTCAATCAGTTCAAAATATTTATCAAATCGAAACTATTCACGATATTTTCAGAAATGTGAAATTAAGTTTAAATTATATTATATAAATCGAATAAGTTACTAATCTATAATGAATATCGTAAATAAAAGTCATCGCTTTCCGAACTTATCGGTTCAAGCTAGCTGTTTGACTGTTTACTTTTATTTGATTTCGCAAGTTAATTTATGTCTTAATTTATTTCTTCTGAAACTCCGAAAGCGATTATCAACGTTTCGGATAGTCAAAGTTCGGATAGTTGGAGTTCTAGTGTACCGAGACTCATAATTATCTATTGTACATGAATGTTTGAATATTTTACCGAAACACTAGTTGCACATCATTTGCAAAAATAAAAGATTAATAAAATGTTACTTACATCCATTCGATTAACTATCTGTACTGTTTATATAGATCTTGGCACGATCAGATCAATCAGAACCTAAAATCTGGCGGTGTCAAAAGTCTGCGTAATCGGAGGGCATGTATGTCTAGATGTATGGATGTGAAGGAGGCGAGGAGTGTATGTCAGGATAGAAGAGTGTGGCGTTCCATCCTCTCTGCCTACCCCTGCGGGGAAACGGCGTGATGGTAGTAGTAGTAGTAGTAGTAGTACATATGTATGCACGTATACGAGTACACTAATAAATTAGATGAACGATGAAAAGACACATACCATATTTAGAGAAAATAAAAATAACGCTGAAAAAACTGAGCAGTTTCATTTAAATGCAAATTACATTGTGTATGTGTGTATGTTATACTCGTAAATGCATTGTATGTGCAAATCCAAGGTCTGTATGTATAAATGCATGATTTGGTTAAATGCATACTCGTGGTATGTTATGTATACATATAAGCGTATAATTACATAACATTCCATTATACATACTAATGTACCTGTATGTAAAAATTCACAGTTTTTTTTAACACATTGTACGAATATGTACGAAATTATAGCTTGAATACGAGTATATGCATACTATTTTTAAATGCATAATTTGTATAAATGCGTGGTACGTATGTACCTACTTAAAACGGAAAGTTATTATACAGATACCTAACTACAGTATGTTTGTGCCATCTAAAACCGCAAAGATCTATGAATAATTATATTTAATAAGATTTAAAGTTCAAAGATTTTAAAAGGTTTAAACATCCTAATTTTAATAATGATTTTTGTTAAATCTCTTTTATCTCTAAAATTTTTTTATTGCCAAGAATAATTCAATTAAATTTGTTTTTCAAAATATCGTGGCGTTTTTAATATAAAGTGTGAAAGTGACATTATTTACAATGGGAAAATATCCACATCGCTGCCCAGCTCCTGTGAGGCATTATAAGCCTTATATTGTATTATAATACGGAAGAAATACTCGCAGTGCCAGACATTCTGACCGACCCCAGGCATTCCCTCGGGCGAGAAGGGGTGAGGGGCGAGGGAGAAAGACACAGTGTGGGAGAAAGAAGGGGGAAAGTACGATATCGGAGATTCGTTGAAAGGGATGAAGTGTCATCCATTTTGTTTTACAAATATAAAACCGTGAAAATGGCTAATTTACGCAGCGTCGAGTTGTTTTATTTGAAAACCATATCGAGTGCATTACATGTGTATGTGCGCGTAGGCATAGTTGAAATATTCCTATATTTTGTTAAATCATAATAGTTACATTTTGCTGATTACCAAAAGGTTTGAAGAATAAAATCTTATGGGGGTGTTTAGAGGTCACGTAAGTTTGACCTTGTAATGGAAAGTCAAGTGATCCTACCCTAAAAACATTCGAAATCGTCATAATATTATCTGTAAAGTTATCGGCGCCCATATACGTAACCTTATTCGTTTTGTTTAATGAAGTTATCAAAGACGTCAAACAATATGTACATTTCAAATTATCTACCTATCTAGTATCTACTTTTAGAAAAAATGGAAATTACAAAAATATTTTTTTAGTTTATTTTCTTACTCACGAATCAATCAAAGAGCAGTGTCACGATATAAATACATCGTAAAGAACTTAATTTATTTCTTTTCTGTAGATTTTTTTCAATTATGGACACATACTAACATAATATGGAAAATACGATATGAAAATGATGTGATTCCTAAGCAGTTTATTATTTTTACCTTTTAATTGACAAACAAAAATAATAATAAATTCTGGAAACCTACGCAACTTTTATTTTTTTATAAATAGCAAGTAAATAATTTTCTTAATTTTTAAATGTATTTTATATTTTGCCCTGTGTTAGATTTGTTTAATTTTTTATATATTTTTTTAACTTTCTTAATTGTGTTTCAGTTTTGTTAACCTTAATCCTTCTTCTTCTTCTTATTTTTTTAGGACTATGTCCTGTCATTCTCTGGCCCGGTCCTGGGAGGTGGAAGACCAGCTATCTCTCTATCGTTTAGGTGGTCTTCCTGGGGGTCTGATCACGCTTATGCTGTTGTCCGTTGCTATCCTCACAACTCGATCCGAACTCGCTCTTCCCACATGATTTCCCCATTGCACAACATCTTCAGCATCGCAGATTTTTCTTATTTCAGAGTTTCTAACTCTGTCGCGAAGTGTTAGGCCTGCAATAGGTTGTAGAGTCTTCATTTCGGATGTCCGAAGAAGGCTTTTTGCTCTCGCAAACCTTAATCCTATGTAACGAAAAGTCAAGCCTTGTCCCAAAATGAGAAATGGAAATTACTCATCTGGAATATTATACATATACTTATTTATGTATGTAATTTATTTTGAAATAAATAGAAATTTGTGTGCGGTAAGATTTAGTCCCGGGTGAAAGAAAGCGTGAAGTGGTCTCTACATCATCCCTCTAGTAAAAAGTTATTCTACACGCGGTCGATACTTGGCCGTATGCCCCCTTTCCATCGTGCGAATTCACGTTTAGTTTCGGCACCAAACAGTAGCAGATACCTTAACTTCACGCCAATTCTCTCGATCATTTTTTCCGATCAAACAAATATAACTAAATAAAAAAAAGACTAATAAAACTTCTGAAAACAAAAATCAATTTATATATATATATATATATATATATATATATATATATATATATATATATATATATATATATATATATATATATATATATATATATATATATATATATATATATATATATATATATATATATATATATATATATATATATATATATATATATATATATATATATATATATATATATATATATATATATATATATATATATATATATATATATATATATATATATATATATATATATATATATATATATATATATATATATATATATATATATATATATATATATATATATATATATATATATATATGTGTATATATAAATATTTATATAAATATATATTTGTATAATATCACATATTGAGTTTTATTTCATTATACACGAATAGTTTCGAAAACTTTCATCGGCTGGTGATTGTTCGAAACTAGTCGTGGGTAATGAAATAAAACTGAATAAGTTGTTTTAAGCAAGTGAGTAGTCCACTTGGAAACCATCTTAAAAAAAATTGTTTTTTTTATAAAATGGCTCCAATCGCTAGAAAATTTGAAATATTAAATTCCGTACTTAACATAATCTGCCATAACTCGTTAAGTTAGGATTAAAATGGATTAGAAACACGAACACTTGCAAAACTTGGTATGCCGATCGACAGTTTACTTTCTAAAATCTCTCAAAAAGGTTCAAATCGGTAGAAGATTTAATATTCTACCAGTTGCCGCCATTAGCTACAAAACATATTTTTTTAACGTAACGTGCTTTCCAAGTGGACTACTAAAGTGTTGAATTAAATAAATATCATTCTACAAAGTTAATGCCAAATGAATACACACAAAAATATAATAATTTAAGAAAGAAGATGTAAATGTACATAAAAATATATGCTATTTTTTTTTTAACATCTCATCAAAGATGAAGAAGAATATATAAGTCTGGGCATTTACGGGGCAGACGACCGTCATAGGCTGGTTTAAGTGATCACTTTACACACGTGTAATATTCACCAATTCTACCCATTATTGACAACCACACTACTCAAATTCTTGGAAGTTCTGTATATATGAACCAATTTAGAAACCTTGTTCTTGAATCACTAGAATTTCACTAGAGACATCTATTGGTGAGATGTAAAGAAGCTTTTTACTAAGCAGAAACTCTTATATTAAACATCTCGGAAATGCCCAGACTTCCATATTCTTCTTCATCTTTGATGAGATGTCAAAAATAATATGAAAAGAACTCCTGTAATTGGAGATAATCCAGATTTTGTGAACAAGTATTTGGACACACTCAAAATGTTGTAAAAATATATGCTGTCGACTTTAGCTTATAAAGGAGGGAAGTTGGAAAGTAACCCTCTTGGGTCATTTACGAATTGTAGCGGTAAGTGCGTTTGCCTCCCAAAATAAATGTAAATCTTTCATACTCTCATATTTATTTAATATCACTCTGAACTGGTACAAAAAGCGTAGAACTGTTCACCTCCCCTTCCTGCAATTAAATCTCAAAACACTGTATTCATATGATTCAGTGGCTTAAGCACCGTATGGTGTGGTAAGCGTTAGTAGAAAAATCTCCGAAAGAAAATAAGGTAACCGTCGTTTTGCGCCGGTTCGATTTACTCCGATTCACAATAGCGCCGAGATTCTAATAGCAGAAACACTTTTACTCATTGTTTTATTATATTACCGTGTACTCGAGCAGGCTATTGTAGAGAATTAGAATAGTTGATCTAGAAATTAGGTCACCTTCAATAAGAAAATACAGAAGAAGAAAAATACGAGAAAACCTTAAAAACGGCCAATCTAACTCGCATCCTTTCTTCTATGGAAAGGTTAACATATCGCTCACTCCTTTCAAGAACGTCATAAATCAAAAATCGCCAATTTTCAGTTGTGGGTGTTGTTAGAATGCCCAGAAAACGTACTACATCCCAGCAAAAGCGGCATATTTGTAACTTAATATTTACCCGCTACAGGGCAGAAAGTGTTGTTTTTGCATTTTAAAGAAAAGGTATTGATATATTATTAGATTAAAACCAATATTTTTAGCTTTTCCACTTTATTTTTATTTGACCAGCGACCGGGTTTCGTCGTTACCGACATCACCAGTCTGATGATGTCGGTAACGACGAAACCCGGTCGCTGGTCAAATAAAAATAAAGTGGAAAAGCTAAAAATATTGGTTTTAATCTAATAATATATTAAAAATGCAATTCCATCACGAAGTGTCAGTGGATAATATAAATCTATTGAAAAGGTATTGTTTAATTTTTTTTTTAAGTATATTAAATATTTTTCATATGGAGAAAAAACATTCAGGTTTTACCTAAAAAGATGTGTTGCACAGTAAAAATTTCAATAAGTGGCTTGATATTTGTTTTTAATACATTGTATTTATTTTTAAACTTTAAAAGCGTTCTCCTGAAAAATCAAGTTTTTTGATTTATGACGTTCTTGAAAGGAGTGAGCGATATGAGCTCTGCGAGACGGGGATTTCAATCGAAGGGCGAATGTTAAAAGAGTCGTCACATCTGCGTTCGCACTCATGCATGATTATGCAAGAAAGAAACCAACTATCAATGCAATTTTTTTTTCTAAAAAAGTGTAAGAATTTAATTTCGTGCCGACGAATTGGTGAATTTGTATTAATGTAAAAAATAATTAATTATTTAAAGAGATTTTTTTTGTAAACGAATTTAAACCTCATTTGTTATATACTCGTACATTTACGATTTATTTTATATTTAATAAAATAATAATAAAACCCTTATCCGCACCCCAATGATGCATAGGGCACTGCGTCATATAAACGCAGTGTTATCTTGATCGTTTACACATGAAGGAAAGGTGATCAGCCCTCCGCTTCAGGTACCAGTCCAGGGTAATAATATTGAATAAATATTACAGTGAAAAAATCACTTATATTTATTTTACCCCCCTTGGGAATCGAACCCGGGACCTCCAGAACGGTAGCCGAGCGTGCTGACCATTACACTACGGAGGTAGAGGTTTTATATATAGGCTATGTATTAAACAAACATGTTAGATTTTTTCGTAAAATTTTGACAAGGAACCTAACCTTATATCGTCCGTTTTATTTGTGTTCATTTTACGCCGATTTTTTATGGCGGTTCTCGGAACGGAACCGCGGCGTCAAACGACGGCTACAAGTATAAAATAATAATAAAAAAAAATTGAAATTTAAAACTGATTTAAGAGTTGATATTGGTTGACATGTCATTCTATCCTCTGTGCTATCTAAATATGAATATGGGATGTTTATGTAGTCTGTTTACAGTGAAATAACAATGTATATATTGTGAGTATTAGGGAATATTATCCGGTATTAAAGCATTCCGTAAACATATATTTGTACAGCTCGCGTTATCACGATTGATCCCTAAAATTTATTCTCCGAGGCACTCGATAATCTGAAGATGCAGTGGATGATAGACTTATATAAATACCGACTAAAGCCCGTCGGATTTAAATAAATTCTCTTAGATGAAATGCTTCAATGAGTTTTAATCCGTCCAATTCCCAACTTTTTATTGCAGAGAAACTCTTGTTATTCCAAGAAGAAGGATTTTCTGCTTCGAATAGCATTATGTATAATACTTCTAGTTCATTAAAAGTATTTATTTGTGAAAATGTTCTTAACTTATTAAAATGACAATATGCTATAGATTCTTGGATTAAATTTTTTTCAAAAATCTGACAAACATATTTTTTTGTTGACATTTTGACATAGTTGAAGAGAATATGGAAATCTGGGAATCTTCAGGGCTGACGACCATTATAGGCTGGTTTAAGTGGTCAATTTATACATGTGTAACATTCACTAATTCTACCCATGATTGACAAACACACTATTCAAATTCTTGGATCTTCTATTATAAGTAAAGCGCCCTAAAGCATTCCAATATCCTATTTTTCAAATGTTAAAACGGTAATGTACATCACGGCTAGTGAATGGAACAAGATCGATTAACGTGCATATACTCATACATTTCACAGTCCGCCTCCGTGGTGTAATGATTAGCCTGTTTAGCTACCGTGCTGGAGGTCCCGAGTTCGATTCCGGGGGGGGGCATATAAATATAATTGATGATATAATTGATTGACCCTTATCCGCACCCAATAGTGCATAGGGCACTGCATCGTATTGACGCAGTGTTAACTTGATTGCTACTTCCATGAAGGCAAGATGATTAAAATGCTGAAGATCGTGTCCAGTACCATTCCAGTAGAGTAAAAAAAAAACGAGACTAGGTACGAAGAATAGAAATGAGAAAACTATCTATTGAGACCTTACATAATCCCAGGACATTACTTTCCCGATGAAAATTTCCCGATGTTCTTCAGATCAATTAGATATAAGAGTCAACGATAACAAATTGAAGGAAAGAGAACTGTGTAATATATTTAATAGCATTTCTATAAGTATACGAAAATCTTTATTTTACGATATATTTTAAAATTATACAGGAATATTCGTTTAAAGTATGGGATAACCACTATTTATAGAATCACCCTTTTTCATTAATGAAGCTTGGTGTTTTATTTTTATTTTTTTCCCTTCTATAATTGTATATCCCCTGCAACCACGTACGTTATATTTATTTCGATACGCTCAATTGGAATAAGCCGACTAAAAATATGAAAAAAAACTCGGCGAAAATGAGAATACGAAAATGTATAAATACATACGGACAAGCAATTATTTTTCGGTAAATTACACGAATGTCCGTAGTGTAATAATGGTCAGCACGCTCGGCTACCGTTCCGGATATCCCGGGTTCGATTCACAAGGGGAGTAAAATAAATTCATTTATTCAATATTACCATGGACTGGTACCTGAAGCGGAGGGCTGATCACCTTTCCTTCATGTGTAAACGATCAAGATAACACTGCGTTTATATGACACAGTGCCCTATGCACCATTGGGTGCGGATAAGGGTTTTATTATATTATTATTATTAAATTTCACAGTCATATTTATAACATTTACACGACACAGAACCACCATATTAAGAAGCAGAATGTATTAGATATAATGTGTACATATTATAGATGTAGTTGAAACCTAGGCAGTCTCATATCCGTATACACAAATCTTGTTAATATTAATCAAAGTACATCCAGTGTGAATCTGCTTTCGCTATTTGGTATTGAAAAATAGATTTATACCAGAAAATATGATGATTTAACAGAACGATGATGGAATACACCGGCCTAGTAGAACACACATTTTTGTATAGAGTTTTCGTTACTTAAATATTACAAGAAATATTACAATGAAGAAGAATATGGAAGTCTGGGCATTTACGGGGCTGACGACCGTCATAGGCTGGTTTATGTGTTCACTTTACACACGTGTAACATTCACCAATTCTACCCATTATTCACAACCACACTACTCACATTCTTGGAAGTTCTATATTTAAAACATTGTTCTTGAATCACTAGAACTTCACTAGAGACATCTATTGGTGAGATGAAAAGAAGCTTTTTATTGAGCAGAAAATCATTCATTAGTGTGTGAGGTCCGAATCCTGGAATATAAGAATGTTTAAGTACAATGTTAAGAACCAAGTTTCAAAATTGGTTCATATATATAGAACTTTGAAGAATTTGAGTAGTGTGGTTGTCAATATTGGGTAAAATTGGTGAATGTTACACGTGTGTAAAGTAATCACTTAAACCAGCCTATGACAGAGGTCAGCGCCGTAAATGCCCACACTTTCATATTTTTCTTCATCTTTGATGAGATATCAAAAAACAATATGAAAAATACTCATATAATTGTAGATAATCCAGATTTGTGAACAAGTATTTGGACACACTCCAAATGTTGTAAGATTTGCGAATGCGGATATGAGGAAGGTTTTTATTTCTTACGTATATTCATAAAAGCCGTACAAGAAATCTTGGATTATTGTACTGTGAATCCAATATAATGGCATGACTATATAGCATGCTTAGAAATGACGTCAATTATTGTCACGGACATTTGTCATTCAACATATACGTAGTGAAGAATGTCTTCATAACAATGTACTACAAATTGACTGTTTTCTAGACTTTGAACGTACATAGTTAAATAATAATACGTTTATGAACATGCCGGTTTCAGATCTGTTAATCGTAATATTGTCGAAACATACATCGCTCACTCCTTTCAAGAACGTCACATATCAAAAATTGTCAATTTTCAGTTGTGCGTGTTTTTTGAATGCCCAGAAAATGTACTATATCCCGGCAAAAGCGGCATATTTTTAACTTAATATTTACCCGCTACAGGGCAGAAAGTGTTGTTTTTGCATTTTGAATAAAAGGTATTGTTTCATTATTAAATATTTTTCAAATGGTGATAAAACATTCAGGTTTTACCTAAAAGATCTGTTTCACAGTAAAAAGTTCAATAAGTGGCTTGACATTTATTTAAATACATTGCATTATATTTTTAAACCTTAAAAACGATCTCCTGAAAAACAAGTTTTTTAATATTTGACGTTGTTGAAAGGAGTGAGCGATATGTTGTTTTTTCCCTAATCTAATGACAGTGAAGCGCTTTTGAGGCAGTATTTTACGAAAATAGTACTATATAAATTATCTTAAATTACTATTATTATTATAATTTCTTTAATTAATTTCATTAGTTTCTTCCGGAGAATAAAAGTGACACCTTTAAAAACAAAATACAACTACTTATTTTACATATTTTATATTAGACTTTGAGAACCATGTATTTGATGAGGCATTTGTATACCGTGACCAAAAATATGCACGCAAATATGTGTTTTATATTCCTTGTCATCGACTGATTAAGTTTGACTTATTTAAAGTATCAAAAAGACTTCGAATTGAAAAATATTAACTTGATGTTAAATAATGAAGACGTAAAAAAAACCTGAGCACTAAAAATAACGTTTAAAAAGTAATGAACAATGTCAAAAGTTCAAAATGTGAAAACCACTTGAATGTGTTAAGGTGGGACTGACCGGAGTATTTACAACCCGCGTATCTGCCACACCATTTTATTCAATCGCTTTGTATCGTTGGGCAAACGTCACTTTATTTTTTACTGCTCCCGTGGCGTTGGAATGCATAGCTCTCTTCTACTTCTCTCTACGATATATCTTTCTTCTCTCACATGTAACGAAATACACCTGATAAACGTGACGCTTCCTTGAAAATTTGACCCTCCATTCTCATCCAATTATCGACATGAGTAAATAGTCTCCTAACTGCGTAGAACTCTCAACCAAGCAGGATAAAGTTTCCGAAATCCCATCAAGCGAAATTTCTCATCGGCTAGTCGGTGTTGCCAGTCTGTCAAACAATGTCTCGAGTCCTTTGTCGAGCAAATTACGTTCGGTTCTATGTTCTTTGTGACTTGACAAATATTTCCGCACAGTGAACGAGGGAACTCGAAGCATTCCGTTTATAATGAATCGAATAGCTCAGAGAAATAACTGATATAGAGATAAAGCTGAATATACTATACCATTTGCACGTATGTTCAGCAAATATATGTATATTTTTCACATAATTCTCGTTTCTCTCTTGAATTTTCATATATATCGCTTAGTTCTTTTCCATATCACGTTATATCGCTTGATAAAAATGATTCTAACAACGTTTTTACTCGAGCCCAAATAATGAGAGATCTAGTATGTACATATACATACATACATATATACTCGTATGTAGTATGTACACACATACACACACACACACATATATATATATATATATATATATATATATATATATATATATATATATATATATAAATGGAACAAATAATAACACTTTTATTTATTGTTTCGGCATTAACTTTGTGGTAAGACATGTTACAATAATTAAAGAAAACACTTCGTTTTTTACCACTTGAGTTTTATTATAGACTACATGTTTTAGAAGTTAAACTGCCATCATTCAGGTCTGTATAATAACTATTATACAGACCTGAATGATGGAAGTTTAACTTCTGAAACATGTAGTCTATAATAAAACTCAAGTGGTAAAAAACAAGTGTTTTCTTTAATTATTGTAATAATAACACTGATGTATTCGAATGCATTGAAATGCATTTCCCTTTACCGTAAAAACTACTCACAGTTTAAATTGTGGGGTTAGAAGTATATGTATTTTTTGCGTTCTTATTATTATCTGAATGAAGTTTTATTTGAGGAAGACACAAACAGTTTGACCTTACACAGTAAAAAACGATTGGAATCAACAACAAAAAATTCCTTTAAAAATACACCGAAAATCTCTCGAAAAATTTCACTCTAAGAGTACTCTACTCTATAAGGTATCAAATTAAGAGCAAAAAGCATAAGTTCCACACTTGTCGGGGAAGATCGTGCTTAAGCTTACAAAAATATTCTTGCCATTTTAACGCAAGTTAACTCAAGTACGCTCTCACTTTGGAATGAATGGAATCTTACGAAATTTAAAAATTAACATCAATATTCGTTTCCAGATAATACGAAAAGAATTTTAGCGGGTAAGGACCATTACATAATCTATAAAGCACTTAAAATATGATTTTTTGTTTAAAAAATCTAATACACATAATAATGATAATATTTTTTTATGTAAACACGTTGTTTCAATAATTATAAAATAAAAAACCCTTCGGGGAAGTATCTGGAATAAGTAAATTAACATAAAAAAATTGTTTGAGAAAATGCTCGTATTGTACTCGTATAATATAATGTGGAACACCTGTTTTCTTAACTAATCCCTGTATTATTTATAACTCCCGGCGTTCACCGATAAGAATAATAACAACAGGAGCCTTTGAACTTTTAATAAAATATACAAAGGTAATTTATTATTAGATTAAAACCAATATTTTTAGCTTTTCCACTTTTTTATTTGACCAGCGACCGGGTTTCGTCGTTACCGACATCATCAGACTGGTGATGGTGGTGACCAGTCTGATGATTCGGTAACGACGAAACCCGGTCGCTGGTCAAATAAAAAAGTGGAAAAGCTAAAAATATTGGTTTTAATCTAATAATAAATTAAAAATGCAATTCCATCACGAAGTGTCAGTGGATAATATAAATCTATATACAAAGGTATTAAACTATGAAAATAAGCAAAATATTGCTTAACAAATATTATTTTTCTTAAACTGCCTGTCTTTCAGACTTTAATTTCAGGAAAATACAACGCCACAGTAACTTGGACAAATTCTTACAAGACACGTTGGGTTTATGAATTACCCCTTTCGCTTCAAATTATCTTAGATTGTCAGCTGTATCAGCAGCAGCAACACCTCAACAAATCCCTCATGGTAAATGAATTGACCTGTTTTCAGTAGAAAAACCTTAAATAACTGAACGCGCGATGCAGAAATCTAACATAGATTATATATATATATATATATATATATATATATATATATATATATATATATATATATATATATATATATATATATATATATATATATATATATATATATATATATATATATATATATATATATATTATATATATATATATATATATATATATATATATATATATATATATATATATATATATATATATATATATATATATATATATATATATATATATATATATATATATATTGTTCCGATAACCTTTTGACCTAATTTTTCTCACTGGAGCTTGAAAAAGAGACTAAGCTATTTTATGTTTCCATCCCCAAATATTTGGGTACGGAAGTCATGTTAAATCATGTAAATGGATGCAGACAAACACATTCACAACCATATCCAGGGATTCATTTTTTAATTCGTTTTCAAATATTACATTTTTATCTACGACATAGCAAATATCAACATTTTTGATCACGAAATTTACGAAACACAAATCCTTCTCGTTTATTCATTTCATAAAAGTTTTATATTTTTTGTTTATTTTAAAGTACTAAATAAATTTTCTCTGTCTTCTCAATAAAACAAGTATTAGAAATGCACTCTAAAACTTATTAAAGAAGATGTCTGTTTTGATCAAATAATGATTGCGAAATTGAACTAAGAAGGTCTGAAACATTTCAATGAATGCTTTTATTTTACAACATCGAAACACATTTATTGGATTATTCAAAGTGTCACTGTCAGCATTGTTATTTAAATCAATGTTAATAAATATAGTTGAGATTTAAAAGTTCTACCTACCAACTAATCTCATTTCTATTCATAAAGTTTTCAACTCCATTTCGAAAAATTAACATTCATAGCTTGTTATATTGTGGCCCTGTAAATATAAAGTTTACTCTTTAAACTCCGTTTAAAAAAAAATTATGTCATCGCAGGTTTTTAATTTAAAGGCAATTAATTCTAAAACTTGATAAGACAAAGAAAACTGAGTTTTGAATTAAGTTTAATCCTTTGTTCAGAAAGTCATTTGCGGTTATTTATCTTTATTCCAAACAGTAAAGTAAACGAATAGGTTCTTAGGTTTTAATAAAAAATAGGTCAGTCGTTTTTGTATATTTCGACTACGGGAGTTAATACATAGTGTGAAACCAGCTTCATAGAACAAATGTCCGATATACTTACGCATTTATAAAGCAATAAGTAGGGGAGAGGACCGTCCGTACCTTGGGCCGTTTTTTTTCAAAGTCTCATAAAATGGTTAATTGACAAAGTACGTCAATTTTTTTTATTGAACCTAATAGATAGATTATTTATAATCAAACTGTTAGAAAATATCATATGCTTATCATGCATAGTATGCAAAGGAATGACATTTTACAAAATCTCTTGTCTTGGCCCAAGGTACGGTACGGTGCCGCACCTTGGTCATATAAAGTTTTTGTCCTCTACGTACTAAATGCGTTAGATTTAGTTTGTACCATAAAAAAACGGTAAATGTCGGTGATACGAAACTAACTACAAAGTATGTATTTCAGTAGCGGAGGGAAGCTGGGGTTTATAACGACAGTGATATCTGTAAAGAATAATATTGTTTGATTTTACACGGGAATAGCTTGTCCACTATAATACATATTGTACTTACGACAAATACCATTATCCATATACAAGCAAATGAAAAAACATGAAGGTATCCGTGTAAGTTATTCCCTTTACTGTTAGCTTTACATCAGAATAACCAATAAAAATGTTTTTACGATGAACTCTCTTTAAATAATTGTATATCAATCGAAGATAAAAGGCAAATATTGGGTTGATGCAAAAGTAATGACCGTTTTTTATGATCCCAGGTAAAAAATTTTTTTTTCATAAATTATGAATAGTATCTTCTTTTTTTATGATTCCATTGTATAAAGGATGCTTTTCCTCTACTTTCTATTCAGTTTTGGCCTGGCCAGAGTACAGTAATAACCCCTTGTATTTTTTCAAAATGTAGTTCGATAAAGTGCATTTACGTCATTGTTTACGTTATGAATTCCGTAAAGACAATACCGCGAGTGTGGCAACCAAAAACATTTGTGAAGTGTATGGAGCAGATGTCATCAAAGTTCGACAGGTACGAAGATGGTTTGCAAAATTCCGATCTGGAGATTTTTCACTCATTGATAAACCACGTACCGGGCGGCCATTGAAGTCTGATGACGACGAATTAAAAGTCATAATTGACACCAATCCACGTCTAACCATCAGGGAGATTGTGTCAATGATAGGAGTCAACCAAACAATCGCATTAAGATATTTGAAGCGTATGGAAATGGTTTCGCGGTACGACGTTGGATACCTCATCAATTGTCGGCTGCCAATTTATTGGATCGTGTTTCAACGCGCGTTGCTTTAAGTGCGAGACAAAAACATGAACCTTTTTTGCATCGTTTGGTGACGGGAGATGAAAAATGGGTCGTGTACAACAACGTGACAAGAAAAAGACATTGGACTATACCTGGACAAGCCCCATTAACAACTTCGAAGGCCGAAATCCATAAAAAAAGTTATACTTTGTGTTTGGTGGAATAATAAGGGTATTGTGTATTTTGAACTCTTAGATCACGATAAGACAAGTACAGCAGAACAATATTGTCAGCAATTATCCTAATTGAACATGGTCCTTCAAAAGGATAGACCAGAATTGGTAAACAGAAAAGCGTCAGTGTTTCATCACGACAACGCGCGACCACATGTGGCTATGATGACCCAACACAAGCTAAATGAGTTGAATAGGGATGTTATCAAGCATCCACTTTTTTTTTCAGATCTTGCTCTTTCTGATTTTTATTTATTCCGATCACTGCAAAAAATTTTTAATGATGAAAAAAATTATTCAATACAGCAGGTTAAAACATCCCTTACTTCATTTTTCGCATTAAAATCCACGGAATATTATACTACTGGTATTAATAAGTTGATAGAAAGATGGGAGAAGGTTATAAGAACTGATGGAAATTATATAATTTATTAAATAAATAATACACAGAAAAAAAAAATAAAAAAAAAATATATGTAAAAAACGGTCAAAACTTTTGCATCAACCCAATAATATTAGTACGTACATAGGTAATACTGCAAAACATATGGTTAATCATAAAGACCTTTTCCATGCCACCCGACCTACGTAGTTAGGGCGTGGTTTATTCAAAAACTTTCTTTTTACTAATTTAATGGGTCAGGTTCAAAATGAAAAATTGTTCTCCAGTTATTTTAATCACGGAAAAAGTGCATTTTTTGTACTTTTCATTTAAATCTTAATTATTTATATTAAAATAAAATGCCAAAAACGTGATTTAAGTGAATCTGAGCGGTCTCAAATAATTTTATCAAATTCAGAAGGGTGGAAGGTGCGGTACAAATTTTTTTTTATAATTTTTTAATCTGTTTCTTATGAAAACTGCCCAAAACTCTCAGAAAAGGGATCACTTTAAGTCAAGCCAAGTACACGTATATATATATATATATATATATATATATATATATATATATATATATATATATATATATATATATATATATATATATATATATATATATATATATATATATATATATATATATAAATATGTGGATTGTATATTGAATGACTTCGTACATTGGACACTAGACAGCGTGCCTCTCGCGGCAACAAGACCCCGTCTCCTCACTAAGTGCACATCAGTCGGCGCTGTAGCATCAAAGTGGAGTTACAATGTGTTTATACGAGAAGTCGTATACCTACTATGGCCATGGCACGTGATTAAAGCCACATGTGTGCGACCACAGACATTGAGAAAGCAATCTCTCACGTACATACCACCGCCACCGGTTTCTCCCATATGGAGTCGCTTTGGTTGCATAATAAAGAGGTTATATAAAAGGAAGCCTATATGTGGTAGATACAATCTGAACATCTTATTGTATAGGTATACTCTACCTACCCATTACAGTCGGTTTTATAGGTCGATATTAACGTGGTTACGCTTTTCATTTAGAGCTTGGTTAGCAGTATATAAAGGCTAATAGTGATTGAGCGGAACTTACCTACTGAAAATGATCTATCTAGTATTTTTTTGCAAATTGTAAACAAACGTTAAATAACTAAACAAAATTTATAAGTTAAAAACATTCTTATATTTAATTACTTAAAACAACAACAAAAAACTCATTAAATTGTAAACAAACGTTAAATAACTAAACCAATTTTTTAAGTTAATAACATTCCTATATTTAATTACTTAAAACAACAACAAAAAACTCATTAAATGGATAAATCACAAAAAAACTCATTAAATTGTAAACAAACGTTTAATAACTAAACCAATTTTATAAGTTAAAAACATTCCTATATTTAATTACTTAAAACAACAATGAAAAACTCATTAAATGGATACGTCACGCAATTTAAAAAATACAAAAGTAACGAGAGAGATATGTTTCAAATGGGTTTTAAAAATAAAGTATAGCTATTATACTAGTCGTATTAAAAATTATTGCCGTATTTAAGGGACTCATTTTTGTTATATTGATAAAACCACGACAGAAACCTCAGACAAATAAATTTAGGAGAAATTATAAATGATGAATATTTTTTTGACGGTAAATTCAACAACAAGATGATTGAGTTTATAGAAGCGTAAGCTTAGTAAAGTGACACAAGAGTGACAAGTGTTATTGGTTTTCGCATCAATTTGCAAGTCTACGCGAGTCTGCCGCTGGAAATAATTTCTCGTTTAATATTCGCTTTGCTAAATCTTGTCGTATTTTTCGAATCATCATTGAAATACGATGGAAAACATCTTTTGTTATTTGGTTATTTGTTTGTAAATATCTGGTTCGATTAAAAGCATAATCTTCTTCCTGGCTACATCCCGACTTATCGTCTTTGTAGACTGCTGGGGTCAGCTCTCCTCGTCCTTAGATTGTAGGTCCTTCTGTCATGGACAACGTCACCAAGGCCATGTCTTCGAGCCATGTTATCTCTTTGCAGCGTTCGTGAATTTTTTGGTCTTTCTCTACATATCTTTCGATGAAGATCCATTGCTATTGCCTGGTTTACGACATACTTGGGTTCCCTGCATCCTATATGCCCTTACTATCTCAATTGTCTTTGATCTACCTTAATATATATGTCTGTTACGCCCAGTCTTCCACGAATGCGTAAACTCTTTATTTTGTCTCTAAGGGACGCTCTAAGCATTCTCATTTCAGCGGTTTCTAGTTGCCTAGAGAAGGTTCTATTACCAGCATAATACTTATATAGTTAATATATATTGGTGACAGTGGGCGAATATATCTATGTAATTGCTAAATAAATAAATACCGCAAGTCAATAACTGGTACTAGATTTTAATTTAAGTTAATAGATTTATATTATCCACTGACACTTCGTGATGGAATTGCATTTTTAATTTATTATTAGATTAAAACCAATATTTTTTTAGCTTTTCCACTTTTTTAAAAAAAAAGTGGAAAAGCTAAAAATATTGGTTTTAATCTAATAATAAATTAATCTAAGTTAACATAAATACACGACTAATAGATCGGCTGTCCAAGCTCAAAACACGGTAAGGGACATTTTTTTGTAGTACGTTTTTTTTGCATTTTTGGACTAAGTAGATTCTACTTAGTCTGAAAATGCAAAAAAAACGTACCACAAAAAATGTTCCTTACTGTGTTTTAAGTTTGGACAGCCGAGATGCGGTTAAGGTGAAATATAATACATGAGTATTTGAGACAGTTACATTATGTTTTATGCGATATGCATCTTGCTTAATACAAAAATGTTCTTTAAAAAAAATAAAATGATCACGTACTATATACACTAACTAAAATTACAATCTTTTCTTGAATGTTTTCCGCAGATACTTTGTCGCACATTTTATAAACTTTATAAAATTAATTCACTTTGTTTTAACCACTTGTTTATTAATACAATTTAACCTACCGGTTTTGATGATTTTTACGGAGTGTGTGTAAGTTTTTGGTGAGAGTATTTTAATGTTTTAGAATTAAATAAACCCTGATAATGACAAGGTTCTTGTCGAAATTTTATAAATTTGACAATCCATTAAAATAAACTATACAATAGAGTAGTGCAGGTATTGTCTAACTTAATTTATATAATTTTCTGTAACGTTTTGCTGTTCAACAAACCATCAATATACAATACTGATATCTTACTAATATGGAACTCAGTAAAAGGTGTAAAAACATAACGCTCTCCTTATCATTCATTGTTTATTTAGTGTAATACCATTTAAAAATAATACCAGTTTCGGAAAAACTATTTCATCATCAGGTCAAATGAAGACTGCATTTTACCTATTAAAAAACACGTATATGGTACCACTTAATGAGTTTTATTTCATTACATACGACTGGCTTCGAAAACTAACAGGAGTGTAACAACTTCCCATTTAAGCGCACGATGTAGTCCAATCCATATAAAAATTCGGCGTTACCGAAACTGTTTTCCCATAATTCTATGTAAGAAATGCACCGTCTGAATAGTTAAATAGACAGTTCTCACGCAAACCGGGACAACATCTAAACCGGCCGGGACACCGGGACCCGTGTCTGAAACCGGGACAATCCCGGTCAAACCGGGACGTATGGTAAGCCTACTTATATATATATATATTGACCAATGACCGATAACTGTCAATATTGATGATGACTGGTCAATAACATTTCACAATCATTTGTTTGCATTAAAAATTAGTTAACCTGAATTAAAAATCAATTGATTATTCAATAAACATTATAAAATTACAACTATTCATCAAATTCTAAATAAGCATTTAGAACAGGCCTGGCCGACCCGAATTGCACCCCGGGCCGCATCGTAATCTAAAATTTTCCTAAGGGCCGCATACAGACAGTTATATATAATTGTTTTAAACGAAATAATAATAATAATAAAAATGAAAATGGTATTTTCTGGCGTGTTTTCTCATGTGTGTGATTATAATCCAGGATTCGGACCTCACATACTAATATAAGAGTTTCTGCTTAGTAAAAAGCTTCCTTACATCTCACCAATAGATGTCTCTAGTGAAGTTCTAGTGATTCAAGAACAAGGTTTCTAAATTTGTTCATATATACAGAACTTCCAAGAATTTGAGTAGTGTGGTTGTCAATAATGGGTAGAATTGGTGAATGTTACACGTGTGTAAAGTGATCACTTAAACCAGCCTATGACGGTCGTCAGCCCCGTAAACGCCCAGACTTCCATATTCTTCTTCATCTTTGATGAGATGTCAAAAAATAATATGTTTTAAACGAATTTCATACTGTTTGATTTTTTGGAAGCATTAAAAATAATTTGAATGCAGAGGTAATCAGAAAGTATTATCAGGGTAATTGTGAAAAAGAAATATTACTTCGACCAGATGTGAGAAGAAAACATACATTGAACCAACAAAAAAATGTATCTCTATAGTAATAAACATCAACTTTAACAATAAAAAATTATAATGACGACACATAAATCAATCAATATTACCAATTTTATTTTAAATACAACCAATTTATCAATGGCCACTCAGTGCGAGATTTGAGCTTCTTTTCACAAAAATATATGCATTTCATGTGATTACAGAAACTTGATTGGTTTTAATAACTTTATTATTATTTAAAATACATTCTGAAGGACCCGATATTAAAAAAAATATAATCGTCATACATGACCGCGGGCCGCGGGTTGGCCACCCTTGATTTAAAACATCGGTTTTTCATTCATCATATTTACAGTAATACATTTTACATGTAAACAACATGAAAAACATCAATATCTAAGAAGCCTGTGGAAATAATTATAGTATTTTATGCTTTCACAAATTTTTTCTTCTTTATAAATGTTATTATTGGATTCAGACCTCGATATTTCTGACCTTGACATTTATTTAATTAAATTGTATTATAATGTTAAAAAACGCTTACCTATTGCAATTAAAAAACTTCCGTTAAAAATACAGGTCTCGACATACCTAGAAAAAAAGAAAAAAAATCATTAGTGACAAGTAAAAAAATATATTTTTGTCTCAACAGAGATGATGTTACTTTTAATGTGAAGGAAAAATGGTCTGGGCATTTAAAAAACATATTTTCTTTACAATATTGATTATCGCGCAACGTACAGATAATTCTTTCATCATTTAAAAAAAAACTTTTTTAATAATATGAAATAAAACATAATATTCAATAAATGTTTTTTTTTTCATGTGTCATGCTACTATAAAATTAAGAAAGGTGTGGAACAAATAAGTGAGGAAAGAACGATAAAACAAATTTATGAGGCGAATGTAGTTGGAAAAAGGAGCAGAGGAAGACCTAAAAAAACTTAGCACGATCAGGTATACCAAATACTTGAAAGCGGTCATGTTAGGAGTCCAAATAACCGACGGGTATGTGTGAAGAGATGCATGAACGTGGAAGAGACGAAGAGTGTTTGCAAAGACAGAGTGGCGTGGCGTTCTATTCTCTCTGCCTACCCCTGCGGAGAAGCGGCTTGATGGTTAGTTAGTTAGTTAGTTGATCATGCTTAAATAGTTAAAAAATATGAAATAGCGTATCAATTGTACTGAATACTTCAATATGTTTTAACCATTCTTATGTATAAAAACTTTTTAATAGATTTATATTATCCACTGACACTTCGTGATGGAATTGCATTTTTAATAAATATTTGGATTAAAACCAATATTTTTAGCTTTTCCACTTTATTTTTATTTGACCAGCGACCGGGTTTCGTCGTTACCGACATCATCAGACTGGTCATTCACCAGTCTGATGATGTCGGTAACGACGAAACCCGGTCGCTGGTCAAATAAAAATAAAGTGGAAAAGCTAAAAATATTGGTTTTAATCTAATAATAAATTATAGTTTAAAAACTTGTTTTCATTTATTTTATTTGTTTAAAAATGAGAAAATATAAAATGGCTCATTGCAGGAAGTGACGACACAATTGTTATAGTCACACACGTACTTCCCCCCCCCCAACCCGCCCGCCCGTACAACGTCCGGACTCGTCACATCTGTTATTGCATTCTAAAGGATCAGATACTCATGCTTCACGGAGCGTGCTTAAAACGAGCATGCTCTCTAGTCTGTATACATTTGCGTGAATAAGCATGCTTGTTTTATTTTTACATTTTACAGAACAGTTACAGAAACACATTTAGATGAATGAGTAACAAAAAACAGGTATTTGTAACATTCTATTAACAAAACTTTACATATCGCTCACTCCTTTCAACAACGTCATATATCAAAAAACTTGACTTCTCAGGAGATCGTTTTTAAAGTTTAAGAATATGATAAAATGTATTAAAAATAAATATCAAGCCATTTATTAAACTTTTTACTGCGCAACATATCTTTTTAGGTAAAACCAGAAGGTTTTTCTGCATTTGAAAAATATTAACTACATTTAAAAAAAAAATTAGGCAATACATTTTTATTCAAAATTAGCATTTTCTGCCCTGTAGCGGGTAAATATTAAGTAAAAAATATGCCTCTTTTGGTGGGATATAGTACATTTTCTAGTAATTCTGAAAACATGCTCAGCTGAAAATTGACGATTTTTGATAAATGACGTTCTTGAAAGGAGTGAGCGATATGTAACTTAATATAAATTATGTACCTGGAAAAGGGACGGGATGGAGGAAAAGGGGAAAAGGGGAAAAGGGAAAGATCAAAGTTCAAGTCAAAGACTAATTATGGGAAAATTAAGACACACCACGATATGAATATCGAATTACTATGTACGCGATCTCAGTGCTGATAATATCGAGTAGAACATTACAAAATTCCCATATTCATCGTTGACCAGTTTTGATGAATGATAAATATAGGAACCTTGTTTAGAGTTTGTTCTACTCGTGGGAAGCGCTAGGTGTCAGTTGTCCTGGTGATCTGACCGGGAACTCTAAAACTTATACGTTCCAGCAATTCCGGAATCAATGCATGAGTTTAACAATCTTTAAGCATGCTGAAATCAAATACTCCAACACACATAGACTCTGCCTGTTCAGTGTATTAAAATGGAAGACCAAGTGGTCCTTCACACAGAATTGAATAAAATCATTATTTTTCTTGCAGTACGATGTTTTTTAAAAATAATTTTCACAGTCAGAGTTGGGTCGTTTATGTTCTATATAAAATTTTGATTTACATCAAATTACATAATCACTCTTCTATTCTCTTATTTCTCTCATAATGTTCAACAGTATTAAAAATAAAAATGTGGAATTATTTAACTGGCTTTTATCGCTGCCAATCTAACCATTTTTTATGCACAAGCTGTATAATTCCCAGACAAATGAAATAAATAAATAACTAATAAATTTACAAATTTAAATGTTTTCTCACCTCCGCACAGTGCGTTATTTTGGCAATCTAGGGGTACTTTATTATTACGCTTAAAATATACCGGTTTTATTAGGTTTTTGGATACTATCACTTATAAAATACATGAATGAGTGTACATTTTGTATTTATCTTATAGTATTTCTAGAAAGATATGATAAAATGGGTATTAAAACAACTTTTATGCTTTACGAAAAGAGGTCACAGTTAAATGTGTTTGTATTTACACTTAAATGTTTTGGCAGATATTAATATTATTTTAATATTTGTTGTAGATGCATATATGCATAAAACGTCATCACCAATGTTTGTAAAAGAAAGGTATATATTCGTATATGAGGCCAGGAATTATTTGAAAATGGAGAATATTCAAGTTATGTTTTATTCAGAATCACCATTATTTAAATATTCTTCGGATTCATTAAACTCATATTTTAAGTTCTGTTTGAATAGATAAACATGATCACATGACATCGGATACTTTACCGTCTATCATACAAAATTCATCATAAGCTTCACGTGCATTTTTATTTCATTCACAAGTATTTTTGTTGGAGAAAGTGTCGTAATTTCATCCAAATTTTTTTCTTTCATCAACTTCTGTAATTATTGTGTTCACCGTTTCTTTAATCAAAACCAATTAAATGGGGTGCCAATATCTAGTCGACAATGGTGAACGATTTTGCCAAATATATTTTTTGTTGTGTTTAACAGTTCCACTATAAGTATACATATTTGTATTGACATCATAGTAATACTAAACAACTTTTCGTCTGTATGATGGTCTTCTGAAAATTTTGTCGGTACCTATTTTGTCGGCACCATGACAGACCCACTTTAAAATTTTATTTTAACTAATGTTTTTCGAGTAACAAAGAGTTTCAAGCACTTCTTCTTGAACCTTGGATAATCGCGCCCCAGTATGATCGTTAAGTGACTAAAGCGGAATTTCAGCTGAAATTTCGTTGATGGTGATTGCTGGAGAATTTCACAGATTCTTTCGCTTAGTAAGGTGGATATTGTTTCCTATTTATATCTATCATTTGTTGCCTCATGATATCATACTGATGGGTTTTTAGATTATTTTATAGGCAGTGCTTAATCCGCAGATAATTCGGCTTATTTTTTATTGAAATATTTTTTTACTGTGAGGAAAGCAGAAGATAACTCTCTGATGAAGGCGGCAGAATCTCTTTTTCCAGTTTTTCTCAGTTTGATTACTGTGGCCAAGGACAACTCTTGTTGGGTTGTTAATTTAACATGATTTTGTATTTTTCGTTTTTTAACCTTCGATGCACACGATTCAAAAACCTTTCAAGGCCTACAAGACTTACAAATTGAGCTATTTTTCAAAATACTTGATAGAACTTGAGTAAAAATATTAGAAAACATAAGATTTCCTTGAATAATCTATAAAGAATTTGAACTCAAGAATTGTTTTCGAGATCTACCCGATTTATTCCACTTTTGCCCAATTTTTTGACAAACACTTCTGATTTTTGTTTTAAAACTAGTCAAAATCTTAAATAACACTGAAAGCATATTAAATTGCTCCAAAATATATGCAATTATGGCTTCAACTCTCACGCGTTTCGAATCTACGACCCATATGTCAAAAATAGCCTGACGAGAAATTTACGTAGTCATTCTGAAATTGAGAAAAAAATGTATGGGTATGGCAAATTAAGCAAAAAGTTATTATATATGCTAATAAGAATATAAGTTAAGCTTTTATTAAAATACTGTCATAGTACGGTATTTTAGGGTATGGCATACTAAAAGCCTAGTTATAATTGGAATAAACCAATTATAATTTATATTTACGAGCCATAAGTTCAACAAGACTTTGCAGGCTAATGAAATAATATTTACTCAAATAAAAACACGTACAGTATACCTTGATAAATTAATACTATAAAAATATAAACAAATATTACACATACATAACACAAATTTATAATATGATGACTCAAGCGACTGATGCGCATTCGTTTAAAACCGCTCACCCCCAACGGCGCGCTGAAGCTCGGGTTTCCGATACGATTATGTATTTTTCGGAATGACTTAATTTAAAAATAATTAAACAGTTTAGTAAAATGGTTTGTTTTCTATTGGAATAAAATATTTTTTTCAAAATATAAGCCATCGAAAAAAATAATAAAGTTCCGCTAGATTGCCAATATAACGCACCGTGCTCCGCAGCGAGACATTTCGGAGCAAAGTCATACACGAAAACCTACTGCAAACCTGATTGATACTATCACACTCGTGAGCAAACCTGTTCACACGTGCTCAAAACAAGCCCCCTTCCACCCACGCCGCAAGTAGCAAGCCCGAAAATGTCGACTGTCGATTTTTGATCATACTCAAAATGAGCATGCTTATTTCTAGCAAAGTACATAGGTACACATGTTACTAAGTAGAAATTGCTCAATAATTGCGTGCTTTTATGTTCTAGTAATGAACACGAACTAGTAATGAGTACCTTCAGGGCGCTTGTGCACTACACGGAATTTTACTGTCCGGAAGTCCGGTTTTTTTTCAAATAAAAGCGACTACGACAGTTAAGCGTGATCGAGTTCACGCGCACCGTGATCACGCACCGATCGACCACGCCGTTCCGAAGAAAGATGGACAAAAGCACGAGCCAATCATCTGTTTTTTCATGATAACAGGACTGCCGGACAGTAAAATTCCGTGTAGTGCACAAGCTGCCTTAGGGCGCTTGTCCACCACCCGGAATTACACGGAATTTTACCGTCCGGCACGTCTGTTAGCGTTTTAAAACGATGATTGGCTTGGATTGGCTTGTGCTCTTTTCCATATTTCTTCGGATCGGTGCTCTTGATCGGTGCGTGAACACGTTGCGCGTTAATTCGATCACTGTCCTAGTCGTTTTCATTTTTCAACACCGGACTGCCGGACGGTGAAATCCCGTGTAGTGGACAAACGCCCTTACGGGTAGATGCAGTATGTCCAACCTATCCTACAAATACAGAGTACTCCGATAAGATATTCATGTTTGTAGAAAATTTTACTTTATTTCTACGGAAAGAATATGAATATCTCGGTTGACCGAAAGTTCCTCAAACTACTATCCGGAAGTGAGGGTGGGGGAAGGATAGATGATCTGGACCAAGTTTTGCGCTTCGTGATGCCGTAATATAAGTTGTAACACGAATGAATGTGAAATTTTCACTCAATGATAAGCATGTGTATCTAGACCTATACCATAAGGTCTAGGACCTTAATGTAAATACAAAGAAGAAATAATTATTCTTTGGATATTATGATATCTTTTGTTTCCGTTAACTTTTATTTAAGTACCCTATGGATAACTGCTTGGTTTACAATTTTTCTGGACATTTATGTTATGCGCGCATGAATGATACTTAAATAAATAAAAAAATATATTATATCTAACTAACTAACCATCACGCCGCTTCACAGCAGGGGTAAGTAAAGAGAAAAGAACGCCACACCACTCTGTCTTTGCACACATTCTTTGCCTCTTCAACGTTCATGCATCTTCTTATACATACCCGCCGATTGTTTCGAATCCTAACCAGATCGCTTTCAAGTATTTGGCATACCTGATCGTGCCAAGTTTTTCTCGGTCTTCTTCTGCTCAAAGGAAAAAGTTCCAACTACATTCGCTTGATAAATTTATTTTACCGTTCTTTCCTCACTCATTCGTTCTACATGTCTAAACCATCTCAACACACCTTTCTTAATTTTATCGATAATGCTTATCTCAGCTTTGCATTCCTTCCTTATTTCACTATTCGAACATCTATCATACATCGTTTTGTCGCACATTCTTCTGAGAGATCGCATTTCGACTGCATTTAGTCTACTTTCATCCTTCTTTTTTTATGTTTCACTTCCATACATTAGATTATATTAATATTATATATAATTTATTTCATGAATGTAAGGTGATAGGTCAAGTACTCTTCTAGGATAGTGTGAAATAAGAAATACTTTGATTTGTTTTGACCCCCCCGGGAATCGAATACGAAACATCTGCAAGACAGCAAAATGCGCTAACCTTTGCTTTGCGAATGCGCATACTACACATTAATAAAGCGTTCGTGATTCCAGCCATTGTATGAAATATTCAAATGAAGCGTTTTGCTACAATGTTTATCGGAATGTACCCCTAAATCGCTACGATCATTGAACACATGGCCAAACAAGTTTCCAAAATTAGCTTCTCACTCCAAAGCCGTCCTAGCACGAAATAGAGAATCTCTAATTCTGTGACGCGTGAGAGATACAATATTATAAGTCTACATTGTATTACTAAGTAGACTATTATGTCTTTACCTCTGAAAGTAAAGTACTGTGGACTGTGCAATCTGTGCCACGCTACTTTCACAAGCATATTCATAAAACAATATCTTTAACTCGACTGGCGGTAAAATAAAAGAAAGAAGAAGCTAGTAATAAACTTTAAATCCGAATACTTTCAGCTTTTCAGCCCTTTTCAGTAAATTTTTTGAGTTTTTAAACATATTTGTTATATTTTGTATATTAAAAGCATTGTTAACATTCTGGTATGGTAAAATAAAACTCTCCTTATCATTCATCGTTCACTCAAAGTGGTATTGCACAAAGTAGAGAATGTCATATCTGTAATTTTAACTTGATGGTTGTTTTAAAAAATATATATTTCGTATGTTTATAAATATCTTAATTTAAACAACCGAAAAAACCCAAGAAGGTTGTAGAGCCAAAAATATTCATATTTAAAAATAAATAATTGGTTCACAGAAAATTGTTTGATCTGATTTTCGAATTTTAGTCTACACTTGGGCTTAAAAATAACCTGAAATGCCTTTAAACCAAAAGGGTAAAGGAGGTTATTTTTATCAACTCAAGGACCCGAATAAACCTTTGTGTATGACCCGTTTTTTTACACAAAGTTCTCCAATAATTAAGAATCGTGACAAATTATAAACCAAAAACTGAAAAAACTCATCAATATAATAGGATTTATTTTTCCTTCATAATTAAAGCTTTATTCGTGAAAAAATAAAAATAATTAATAATATATATATATATATATATATATATATATATATATATATATATATATATATATATATATATATATATATATATATATATATATATATATATATATATATCTGTCACTTTATTATGTATTCAATAACGTATGAACATTGGAAGGTACATTTCTCCGGAGGTAATTTGCCTAATAAGGAAATCTCCGAGTACAAATTGTGGAAATCGTAAAAATAATAACGGCAATACATTTTGCCAATTTAAGCATGTATGTGCATTAATATGTGAACATTACTATCCTATATATGAACGGATACTTTATATTATGATACTTTCTAAGATTTAAAAGTGGAAAGTTACACCTTTTCAAATCTACTAATCACTTATGACGTGTTTAATTTGCAATCTACTTAGTAAAATTCCAACACAACGACTAAGGCAGTATAAATATTTATTGTTTTGAACTGAACACATCTGTTGATCCAGTGTTTCCCAACGTGGGACGTGCGGCGCGTAATTGCCCCCCAGTGGCCCCACTGGGGGGCAATCATTAATATTTGTCGCATTGTTGTCGAAAACGCATTTTCTAAATTAGTACCCCACATAAAAACTCTTTGCAGCTAACATCAAACCCAAAGATCGCACTTATTTTCTTTCCAGTAGCAATGTAATATAATATATGTATGTCTTCTTCACCTTCTAACCCTTATCCGCACCCAATGGTGCATAAGGTAGTGCTGCATCGCATTGACGCCGTATCTCAATCATTACTTACATGAAGGCAAGGTGATCACTCCTGCACTTCAGGGACTAGTCCAAGGTAATATTAAATAAATGTTTGAGTGAATAATCACTAATATTTATTATCACTCCCCCTCTGGGAATCGAACCCAGGACTTCTAGCACGGTAGCAAAATAACGGTACAAAAAAATAGTACATATTGTATAAGTGCATTTTTTATTTGAAGGTTTTTTTTAGTTATTAAGAATTTGGTTGAGGGGGAGGGGGCATGGAGATATTTGGATCGTTGAAGTGGGGCAAGGTACACATAAGGTTGGGAAACACTGTGTTGATCGATTTTAGGATTAGCACCCCATGGTCAGACAATTAGATGTTGCCAAAATAAAGGTTATTACTAGTTCGTCTCCATAGTGTCAACACGCTCATCACTATAAACACCAATAGGGTTCGAGGGTTTAAATCCCAGGGATATTAAAAATACGTACATCCAATACATTATCAAGTTTTAAAAAAAAATGCTATCGTGAATTAACAACTAATCAGGACTAATCGCAATATAGTATAAACAAAACAAACTTGGTTAACAAGTTATCAAGTGTCCTATGCACCACATGGTGTGATAAAAGTCAGAAAATGGAAAGGAAGTAGTTTAATTAATATAATGAATATATTATTAATATTTTTTATACAACTGATACTGCATGCGAACTTGGTAAAAAAAATCGATTGATTTCATTATATTAAAAAATATATTACAAATGGAAAAATATGATAAAGGAATCCTATTACTTAAAAATAAATTAATTTTAGTTCTTGGCAATAAAAGGTCATCATACGAATGTATGCATTATCAAGAAAATAAAATAAGATACAAATAATTGCGATTTTAATAAAGAATTTTCAGATTTGTTTATTCTATTATGAATTCCGAAATGCAACATTGCTGGAACAATTTGAATATTCGCTTGCATTACAAATATTGTTTTTTGACTATAAGTAAGAAATTTAGCAAAAAATGACACGACCCGTACCCATGAAATAAGAGTTTTATGTCGTTACATTAACAGCTTGTCGTAATATATTATATAACAGACGGGTGATCCATCAAACATCAAGTTATAAAAGTGTACCGGTAATATTGATCAAAAGAAGTACATTACCATTAATGCTGTCTAAATAAGGAATGAAACACAGTACCCATTCACATACAATATTTGTTCTTCAGTCAGGAAATTTGCTATACGATGTGAAGTGGAAGAACACGAAATTATTAGATTATTATTGTTCTGAGCAAAGCTACTAAAACAAGGTGTTACGCTCTGGAGACCTCGGCTGTACAAACTCAAAATACAGTAAAGGACATTATTTTGTAGTACGTTTTTTTTTTGCATTTTTGGACTAAGTAGATTCTGCTTTGTCCAAAAATGCAAAAAAAAACGTACTACAAAAAAATGTCCCTTACTGTGTTTTAAGTTTGGACAGCCGACCTGTTTGTAGACGTCCGGGGTGTCTGTATAATATAGACAACCGTATGTATTGAAAAACTTATAAAAGGTAAAAAAAAAACTACTTGACGTTCGTAAGTAGGTTTTGTGTAAGTTGAGCCACTCAAAATATATTCGTATAAACGATGTTGTGTTAATCAAAGCTAAATAAGGGAAGGTCTCCCAATTTTTCAGAAAGAAAGCAAAAATCATAAAATTGCCTTCATAACTGTCAAAGCTGGCTAGTTACACATTCAAGGAAAAAGACAATATTAATTTGACTTAGTAAAATATGTATGAATTGCTGTCATAACATTTGAGTTCGACCGGAATGAGGATGTGAGTAAAAAACTCTCATACTGGAACAGCCCCTCATACTGGAAGTCCTGAAGAGGAGAAGGTGGACATGGTTGGGACATGTCCTTAGAATGCCACCTGAGATCATTAACCGCTCATGTCTCTTCTTCCAACCCCGAGGATTCCGGCGCTCCGGAAGGCCACTGACGACCATTCATCAATTATACTCAGCGGAACTTCAAGATGCTGGACTGACCTGAGAGGAAGCCTAAGGCGTGCGACAGAGTGACTTGTAGAAATTGGCCATATGCTCCACCTAGAGAGGGAATATGGAAAAAAGAAAAGAAATAGGGTGAAAAAAGTATTTCGAATATATATTCCGTCCCAGTTATTTTGGCTACATATCTATACAGCAGGTAAATTTTTAACCCTGATAAAGACAAGGTTCTTGTCGAACCCGGTTGGAGAAAAGCACCAACGAAAAGGGGTTAAAAAACAAAGAAGTTTTATTGTATAAAGTTTATAAAATATGCCAAAAATAATCTGTGAAAAACATTAAAGAAAAAATAAAAAAATAGATTTTCATATCATATGTTGAGTTGTCTATATAAATAAATAAGCTGTATTTTTTTAGTATCACTTGCATCCGTATAAAGGAGCACGATTCTCCGTAGTATTATATTATGTGAGCAAGCTCCTTCTCTTAGCGTAATGTCGCCGCAGATGTCACAGATAAAAGGATAATCCATCTTATGGATTATCCTTCTTCTAAAGTAAAGGTATATATACACATGCTACTAATAAAGCGTGTTTGTGAGCATCCTTAAGACGAGCATGCTTTCAAGCTGTAAATATTTCAAGCTAAGACACAAAATGCTGAACCCTCTCCTAGTGGAACGGAAGGTCTGCTGATGACATTCAACAGTCCGCCTTCTCCTGAGGAGTGTAACGTGGTTTCCTCCCAGCAATGAGCGTATTCTGAGAAATTCCTGATTGGCCCACACTAGATTATTCCTCCTGTTCCCAGTACAGATTTAAATAAAAACATATTTATTTTTTAGAAACAAAAACCTGCTAAAACCTTGTACATAATAAGCAAGGTAAATCATAAATGAAATTCCCATCTAAAAAAACCGTAAATATTTGCTTGAAATAAGCACGCTCATACATATGTACATCGATGCTAGCATGCTCATTAGCAAACCTGTTCAGACACGCTCAGAGCATGCCAATGCCACTTGTGCTGCAGGTAGCATGCTCAAAAATCGACAATAGTTGGAAAAATCCAACTATTGTCGATTTTTGAGCATGAACTAAGAGTAGCAATTGCTCAATATGAGCATGCTTATGTGTCAATAATGAGGCTGTGTATCTAGACCTTAAGCTATATTTTTAGAAAAATTTGAAGGTGAGATGTATACGTGAACATATGTATGTATAACTCTCATCGAGGCCGAGGGCGTAAGATTTGAAAAAAGATAATTTTTTCGACAAACTAAAATTGTGTCAAAAATATGATTCTATTCTATTTCTAGTTCTATTTCTTTGAAATGAAAAAAAAAATCGTAATATATCGCTCATTTGGTGCAACAATGACATAATTACATTTAAAAAAAGTTAAATAAGTATGTCAAAATGTGCGGAAAGACTATTTACATCGGGAGAAACATCGACTGAATTGATTTTGTGGTGAAATGCTTCGAGATGGCGCGAGTGCCTTTATAGAATTTAATAAAATGGCGCCATTTCTGTTGCTTCAACGTCTAAATGGTACTTCCTGTAATATTTCTAGAAGTGTAATAACGCCATTGTTGCCCCAAAGCGATATGTTTCTTTACCTTAAAAAGGGTATTTCACCCTGTAGAATGAATGGATCAGGAAGTAGGACGATATTAGTTTATTGATGTAGTAGATAGTGGTCAGTATTATTACCAAATGTATTTTATTTATTTACTAAAGTTACATTTTTCAAATACAATTTGATACAATTTCTATACATTTATACATATCGTAGTCGTACAGGAGAAAGTGACCAACTAACATAACGCAAAATGTACAGGAGGGCCATTTAAGTAACTTTTGCTTGGCAAGAAAATAAACATTAATGCAGTTTGTAATTTTTAGCAAGTCAATATATTCAATACAACATTTTGAGTGTGTCCAAATACTTGTTCACAAAATCTGGATTATCTCCAATTACAGGAGTTATTTTCATATTATTTTTGACATCTCATCAAAGATGAAGAAGAATATGGAAGTCTGGGCATTTACGGGGTTGACGACCGTCATAGGCTGGGTTAAAGTGATCACTTTACACACGTGTAACATTCACCAATTCTACCCATTATTGACAACCACACTACTCAAATTCTTGGAAGTTCTATATATATGAACCAATTTAGAAACCATACCAAACCATATACAAAATGCCCAGGCTTCCATATTCTTCTTCAATATATCATACTTCAGGATTTTTTCAGGGCAATATTAAACTAGTAAGATATCATATAGTCAATAATCACGTTTATGTAAAAACAAATATGCAATTTCTCCTGTATGACTACGATATGACTTAGTTTCGCTGTGCCTCTCCAAAAAAGAGACTGAGCTCTTGTGCTTGGAGAGGGACTTACACTGAAGGTTTATTGTTTTATTCGATTAATGGTATAATAGTATTTTTGTATTACAAGTTGGTTTTGGCATTTACTTACCGACCTGCCCATGCTTGCCATTGTGCTGGCGGGCATCGCGAGCGCGAATACACCGGATAGAAGCA